>NC_054378.1:14382736-14682736 GCF_017654675.1 Xenopus laevis
GCAGGTATAGTAGGGAGAGATGGGGCCTATAGTAACAGTGGGATAATAGTCTCTGGGAAGGGAGTGTGACTGTGGGATAACAGGTATAGTAGGGAGAGATGGGGCCTATAGTAACAGTGGGATAATAGTTTCTGGGAAGGGATTTTGGCTGTGGGATAGCAGGTATAGTAGGGAGAGATGGTGTCTATAGTAACAGTGGGATAATTGTCTCTGGTAAGGGAGTATGACTGTGGGATAGCAGGTATAGTAGGGAGAGATGGTGCCTATAGTAACAGTGGGATAATAGTCTCTGGGAAGGGAGTGTGACTGTGGGATAGCAGGTATAGTAGGGAGAGATGGTGCCTATAGTAACAGTGGATAATAGTCTCTGGGAAAGGAGTGTGACTGTGGCATAGCAGGTATAGTAGGGAGAGATGGTGTCTATAGTAACAGTGGGATAATTGCCTCTGGTAAGGGAGTATGACTGTGGGATAGCAGGTATAGTAGGGAGAGATGGTGCCTATAGTAACAGTGGGATAATAGTCTCTGGGAAGGGAGTGTGACTGTGGCATAGCAGGTATAGTAGGGAGAGATGGTGCCTATAGTAACAGTGGGATAATAGTCTCTGGGAAGGGAGTGTGACTGTGGGATAACAGGTATAGTAGGGAGAGATGGGGCCTATAGTAACAGTGGGATAATAGTTTCTGGGAAGGGATTTTGGCTGTGGGATAGCAGGTATAGTAGGGAGAGATGGTGTCTATAGTAACAGTGGGATAATTGCCTCTGGTAAGGGAGTATGACTGTGGGATAGCAGGTATAGTAGGGAGAGATGGTGCCTATAGTAACAGTGGGATAATTGCCTCTGGTAAGGGAGTATGACTGTGGGATAGCAGGTATAGTAGGGCGAGATAGTGTCTATAGTAACAGTGGGATAATTGCCTCTGGTAAGGGAGTATGACTGTGGGATAGCAGGTATAGTAGGGAGAGATGGTGTATATAGTAACAGTGGAATAATAGTCTCTGGGAAGGGAGTGTGACTGTGGGATAACAGGTATAGTAGGGAGAGATGGTGTCTATAGTAACAGTGGGATAATAGTCTCTGGGAAGGGAGTGTGACTGTGGGATAACAGGTATAGTAGGGAGAGATGGTGCCTATAGTAACAGTGGATAATAGTCTCTGGGAAGGGAGTGTGACTGTGGGATAGCAGGTATAGTAGGGAGAGATGGGGCCTATAGTAACAGTGGGATAATAGTTTCTGGGAAGGGATTTTGGCTGTGGGATAGCAGGTATAGTAGAGGGAGATGGTGTCTATAGTAACAGTGGGATAATTGCCTCTGGTAAGGGAGTATGACTGTGGGATAGCAGGTATAGTAAGGAGAGATGGTGCCTATAGTAACAGTGGGATAATAGTCTCTGGGAAGGGAGTGTTACTGTGGGATAACAGGTATAGTAGGGAGAGATTGTGCCTATAGTAACAGTGGGATAATAGTCTCTGGGAAGGGAGTGTGACTGTGGGATAACAGGTATAGTAGGGAGAGATGGTGCTTATAGTAACAGTGGATAATAGTCTCTGGGAAGGGAGTGTGACTGTGGGATAGCAGGTATAGTAGGGAGAGATGGTGCCTATAGTAACAGTGGGATAATAGTCTCTGGGAAGGGAGTGTGACTGTGGGATAACAGGTATAGTAGGGAGAGATTATGCCTATAGTAACAGTGAATAATAGTCTCTGGGAAGGGAGTGTGACTGTGGGATAGCAGGTATAGTAGGATGAGATGGTGCCTATAGTAACAGTGGGATAATAGTTTCTATGAAGGGATTTTGGCTGTGGGATAGCAGGTATAGTAGGGAGAGATGGTGTCTATAGTAACAGTGGGATAATTGTCTCTGGGAAGGGAGTGTGACTGTGAGATAGCAGGTATAGTAGGGGAGAGATGGTGCCTATAGTAACAGTGGGATAATAGTCTCTTGGAAGTGAGTGTGACTGTGGGATAGCAGGTATAGTAGGGAGAGATGGTGCCTATAGTAGCAGTGGATAATAGTCTCTGGGAAGGGAGTGTGACTGTGGGATAGCAGGTATAGTAGGGAGAGATGGTGCCTATAGTAGCAGTGGATAATAGTCTCTGGGAAGTGAGTGTGACTGTGGGATAGCAGGTATAGTAGGAAGAGATGGTGCCTATAGTAGCATTGGATAATAGTCTCTGGGAAGGGAGTGTGACTGTGGGATAGCAGGTATAGTAGGGAGAGATGGTGCCTATAGTAGCAGTGGATAATAGTCTCTGGGAAGTGAGTGTGACTGTGGGATAGCAGGTATAGTAGGAAGACATGGTGCCTATAGTAAAAGTGGATAATAGTCTCTGGGAAGGGAGTGTGAATGTGGGATAGCAGGTATAGTAGGGAGAGATGGTGCCTATAGTAACAGTGGATAATAGTCTCTGGGAAGGGAGTGTGACTGTGGGATAGCAGGTATAGTAGGGAGAGATGGTGCCTATATTAACAGTAGATAATAGTCTCTGGGAAGGAAGTGTAACTGTGGGATAGCGGGTATAGTAGGGAGAGATGGTGCCTATAGTAACAGTGGATAATAGTCTCTGGGAAGGTAGTGTGACTGTGGGATAGCGGGTATAGTAGGGAGAGATGGTGCCTATAGTAATAGTAGATAATAGTCTCTGGGAAGGGAGTGTGACTGTGGGATAGTGGGTATGGTAGGGAGAGATGGTGCCTATAGTAACAGTGGATAATAGTCTCTGGGAAGGGAGTGTGACTGTGGGATAGCGGGTATAGTAGGGAGAGATGGTGCCTATAGTAACAGTGGATAATAGTCTCTGGGAAGGGAGTGTGACTGTGGGATAGCAGGTATAGTAGGGAGAGATGGTGCCTATAGTAACAGTGGGATAATAGTCTCTGGGAAGGGAGTGTGACTGTGGGATAACAGGTATAGTAGGGAGAGATGGTGCCTATAGTAACAGTGGATAATAGTCTCTGGGAATGGAGTGTGACTGTGGGATAGCAGGTATAGTAGGGAGAGATGGTGCCTATAGTAACAGTGGGATAATAGTTTCTGGGAAGGGATTTTGGCTGTGGGATAGCAGGTATAGTAGGGAGAGATGGTGTCTATAGTAACAGTGGGATAATTGCCTCTGGTAAGGGAGTATGACTGTGGGATAGCAGGTATAGTAGGGAGAGATGGTGCCTATAGTAACAGTGGGATAATAGTCTCTGGGAAGGGAGTGTTACTGTGGGATAACAGGTATAGTAGGGAGAGATTGTGCCTATAGTAACAGTGGGATAATAGTCTCTGGGAAGGGAGTGTGACTGTGGGATAACAGGTATAGTAGGGAGAGATGGTGCTTATAGTCACAGTGGATAATAGTCTCTGGGAAGGGAGTGTGACTGTGGGATAGCAGGTGTAGTAGGGAGAGATGGTGCCTATAGTAACAGTGGGATAATAGTCTCTGGGAAGGGAGTGTGACTGTGGGATAACAGGTATAGTAGAGAGAGATTATGCCTATAGTAACAGTGGATAATAGTCTCTGGGAAGGGAGTGTGACTGTGGGATAGCAGGTATAGTAGGATGAGATGGTGCCTATAGTAACAGTGGGATAATAGTTTCTATGAAGGGATTTTGGCTGTGGGATAGCAAGTATAGTAGGGAGAGATGGTGTCTATAGTAACAGTGGGATAATTGTCTCTGGGAAGGGAGTGTGACTGTGAGATAGCAGGTATAGTAGGGGAGAGATGGTGCCTATAGTAACAGTGGGATAATAGTCTCTGGGAAGTGAGTGTGACTGTGGGATAGCAGGTATAGTAGGAAGAGATGGTGCCTATAGTAACAGTGGATAATAGTCTCTGGGAAGGGAGTGTGACTGTGGGATAGCAGGTATAGTAGGGAGAGATGGTGCCTATAGTAGCAGTGGATAATAGTCTCTGGGAAGGGAGTGTGACTGTGGGATAGCAGGTATAGTAGGGAGAGATGGTGCCTATTGTAGCAGTGGATAATAGTCTCTGGGAAGGGAGTGTGACTGTGGGATAGCAGGTATAGTAGGAAGAGATGGTGCCTATAGTAACAGTGGATAATAGTCTCTGGGAAGAGAGTGTGAATGTGGGATAGCAGGTATAGCAGGGAGAGATGGTGCCTATACTAACAGTAGATAATAGTCTCTGGGAAGGGAGTGTAACTGTGGGATAGTGGGTATAGTAGGGAGAGATGGTGCCTATAGTAACAGTGGATAATAGTCTCTGGGAAAGGAGTGTGACTGTGGGATAGCAGGTATAGTAGGGAGAGATGGTGCCTATAGTAACAGTGGATAATAGTCTCTGGGAAGGGAGTGTGACTGTGGGATAGCAGGTATAGTAGGGAGAGATGGTGCCTATAGTAACAGTGGATAATAGTCTCTGGGAAGGAGTGTGACTGTGGGATAGCGATATAATAGGGAGAGATGGTGCCTATAGTAATAGTAGATAATAGTCTCTGGGAAGGGAGTGTAACTGTGGGATAGCGGGTATAGTAGGGAGAGATGGTGCCTATAGTAACAGTGGATAATAGTCTCTGGGAAGGGAGTGTGACTGTGGAATAGCAGGTATAGTAGGGAGAGATGGTGCCTATAGTAACAGTGGGATAATAGTCTCTGGGAAGGGAGTGTGACTGAGGGATAGCAGGTATAGTAGGGAGAGATGGTGCCTATAGTAACAGTGGATAATAGTCTCTGGGAAGGGAGTGTGACTGTGGGATAGCGGGTATAATAGGGAGAGATTGTGCCTATAGTAATAGTAGATAATAGTCTCTGGAAGGGAGTGTGACTGTGGGAAACGGGTATAGTAGGGAGAGATGGTGCCTATAGTAATAATAGATAATAGTCTCTGGGAAGGTAGTGTGACTGTGGGATAGCGGGTATAGTAGGGAGAGATGGTGCTATAGTAATAGTAGATAATAGTCTCTGGGAAGGGAGTGTGACTGTGGGATAGTGGGTATAGTAGGGAGAGATGGTTCCTATAGTAACAGTGGATAATAGTCTCTGGGAAGGGAGTGTGACTGTGGGATAGCGGGTATAGTAGGGAGAGATGGTGCCTATAGTAACAGTGGATAATAGTCTCTGGGAAGGGAGTGTGACTGTGGAATAGCAGGTATAGTAGGGAGAGATGGTGCCTATAGTAACAGTGGGATAATAGTCTCTGGAAAGGGAGTGTGACTGAGGGATAGCAGGTATAGTAGGGAGAGATGGTGCCTATAGTAACAGTGGGATAATAGTCTCTGGGAAGGGACTGTGACTGAGGGATAGCAGGTATAGTAGGGAGAGATGGTGCCTATAGTAATAGTAGATAATAGTCTCTGGGAAGGGAGTATGACTGTGGGATAGCAGGTATAGTAGGGAGAGATGGTGCCTATAGTAACAGTGGGATAATAGTCTCTGGGAAGGGAGTGTGACTGTGGGATAGCAGGTATAGTAGGGAGAGATGGTGCCTATAGTAACAGTGGGATAATAGTCTCTGGGAAGGGAGTGTGGCTGTGGGATAGCAGGTATAGTAGGGAGAGATGGTGCCTATAGTAACAGTGGGATAATAGTCTCTGGGAAGGGAGTGTGACTGTGGGATAGCAGGTATAGTAGGGAGAGATGGTGCCTATAGTAACAGTGGGATAATCGTCTCTGGGAAGGGAGTGTGACTGTGGGATAGCAGGTATAGTAGGGAGAAATGGTGCCTATAGTAACAGTGGGATAATAGTCTCTGGGAAGGGAGTGTAACTGTGGGATAGTGGGTATAGTAGGGAGAGATGGTGCCTATAGTAACAGTGGATAATAGTCTCTGGGAAAGGAGTGTGACTGTGGGATAGCAGGTATAGTAGGGAGAGATGGTGCCTATAGTAACAGTGGATAATAGTCTCTGGGAAGGGAGTGTGACTGTGGGATAGCAGGTATAGTAGGGAGAGATGGTGCCTATAGTAACAGTGGATAATAGTCTCTGGGAAGGGAGTGTGACTGTGGGATAGCGGATATAATAGGGAGAGATGGTGCCTATAGTAATAGTAGATAATAGTCTCTGGGAAGGGAGTGTAACTGTGGGTTAGCGGGTATAGTAGGGAGAGATGGTGCCTATAGTAACAGTGGATAATAGTCTCTGGGAAGGGAGTGTGACTGTGGAATAGCAGGTATAGTAGGGAGAGATGGTGCCTATAGTAACAGTGGGATAATAGTCTCTGGGAAGGGAGTGTGACTGAGGGATAGCAGGTATAGTAGGGAGAGATGGTGCCTATAGTAACAGTGGATAATAGTCTCTGGGAAGGGAGTGTGACTGTGGGATAGCGGGTATAATAGGGAGAGATTGTGCCTATAGTAATAGTAGATAATAGTCTCTGGGAAGGGAGTGTGACTGTGGGAAAACGGGTATAGTAGGGAGAGATGGTGCCTATAGTAATAGTAGATAATAGTCTCTGGGAAGGTAGTGTGACTGTGGGATAGCGGGTATAGTAGGGAGAGATGGTGCCTATAGTAATAGTAGATAATAGTCTCTGGGAAGGGAGTGTGACTGTGGGATAGTGGGTATAGTAGGGAGAGATGGTGCCTATAGTAACAGTGGATAATAGTCTATGGGAAGGGAGTGTGACTGTGGGATAGCGGGTATAGTAGGGAGAGATGGTGCCTATAGTAACAGTGGATAATAGTCTCTGGAAAGGGAGTGTGACTGAGGGATAGCAGGTATAGTAGGGAGAGATGGTGCCTATAGTAACAGTGGGATAATAGTCTCTGGGAAGGGACTGTGACTGAGGGATAGCAGGTATAGTAGGGAGAGATGGTGCCTATAGTAATAGTAGATAATAGTCTCTGGGAAGGGAGTGTGACTGTGGGATAGTGGGTATAGTAGGGAGAGATGGTGCCTATAGTAACAGTGGATAATAGTCTCTGGGAAGGGAGTGTGACTGTGGGATAGCAGGTATAGTAGGGAGAGATGGTGCCTATAGTAACAGTGGGATAATAGTCTCTGGGAAGGGAGTGTGGCTGTGGGATAGCAGGTATAGTAGGGAGAGATGGTGCCTATAGTAACAGTGGGATAATAGTCTCTGGGAAGGGAGTGTGACTGTGGGATAGCAGGTATAGTAGGGAGAGATGGTGCCTATAGTAACAGTGGGATAATCGTCTCTGGGAAGGGAGTGTGACTGTGGGATAGCAGGTATAGTAGGGAGAAATGGTGCCTATAGTAACAGTGGGATAATAGTCTCTGGGAAGGGAGTGTACTGTGGGATAGTGGGTATAGTAGGGAGAGATGGTGCCTATAGTAACAGTGGATAATAGTCTCTGGGAAAGGAGTGTGACTGTGGGATAGCAGGTATAGTAGGGAGAGATGGTGCCTATAGTAACAGTGGATAATAGTCTCTGGGAAGGGAGTGTGACTGTGGGATAGCAGGTATAGTAGGGAGAGATGGTGCCTATAGTAACAGTGGATAATAGTCTCTGGGAAGGGAGTGTGACTGTGGGATAGCGGATATAATAGGGAGAGATGGTGCCTATAGTAATAGTAGATAATAGTCTCTGGGAAGGGAGTGTAACTGTGGGTTAGCGGGTATAGTAGGGAGAGATGGTGCCTATAGTAACAGTGGATAATAGTCTCTGGGAAGGGAGTGTGACTGTGGAATAGCAGGTATAGTAGGGAGAGATGGTGCCTATAGTAACAGTGGGATAATAGTCTCTGGGAAGGGAGTGTGACTGAGGGATAGCAGGTATAGTAGGGAGAGATGGTGCCTATAGTAACAGTGGATAATAGTCTCTGGGAAGGGAGTGTGACTGTGGGATAGCGGGTATAATAGGAAGAGATTGTGCCTATAGTAATAGTAGATAATAGTCTCTGGGAAGGGAGTGTGACTGTGGGGAAAACGGGTATAGTAGGGAGAGATGTGCCTATAGTAATAGTAGATAATAGTCTCTGGAAGGTAGTGTGACTGTGGGATAGCGGGTATAGTAGGGAGAGATGGTGCCTATAGTAATAGTAGATAATAGTCTCTGGGAAGGGAGTGTGACTGTGGGATAGTGGGTATAGTAGGGAGAGATGGTGCCTATTAGTAACAGTGGATAATAGTCTATGGGAAGGGAGTGTGACTGTGGGATTAGCGGGTATAGTAGGGAGAGATGGTGCCTATAGTAACAGTGGATAATAGTCCTCTGGAAAGGGAGTGTGACTGAGGGATAGCAGGTATAGTAGGGAGAGATGGTGCCTATAGTAACAGTGGGATAATAGTCTCTGGGAAGGGACTGTGACTGAGGGATAGCAGGTATAGTAGGGAGAGATGGTGCCTATAGTAATAGTAGATAATATCTCTGGGAAGGGAGTATGACTGTGGGATAGCAGGTATAGTAGGGAGAGATGGGTGCCTATAGTAACAGTGGGATAATAGTCTCTGGGAAGGGAGTGTGACTGTGGGATAGTAGGTATAGTAGGGAGAGATGGTGCCTATAGTAACAGTGGGATAATAGTCTCTGGGAAGGGAGTGTGGCTGTGGGATAGCAGGTATAGTAGGGAGAGATGGTGCCTATAGTAAACAGTGGGATAATAGTCTCTGGGAAGGGAGTGTGACTGTGGGATAGCAGGTATAGTAGGGAGAGATGGTGCCTATAGTAACAGTGGGATAATAGTCTCTGGGAAGGGAGTGTGACTGTGGGATAGCAGGTATAGTAGGGAGAAATGGTGCCTAATAGTAACAGTGTGATAATAGTCTCTGGGAAGGGAGTGTAACTGTGGGATAGTGGGTATAGTAGGGAGAGATGGTGCCTATAGTAACAGTGGATAATAGTCTCTGGGAAAGGAGTGTGACTGTGGATAGCAGGTATAGTAGGGAGAGATGGTGCCTATAGTAACAGTGGATAATAGTCTCTGGGAAGGGAGTGTGACTGTGGGATAGCAGGTATAGTAGGAGAGATGGTGCCTATAGTAACAGTGGATAATAGTCTCTGGGGAAGGGAGTGTGACTGTGGGATAGCGGATATAATAGGGAGAGATGGTGCCTATAGTAATAGTAGATAATAGTCTCTGGGAAGGGAGTGTAACTGTGGGATAGCGGGTATAGTAGGGAGAGATGGTGCCTATAGTAACAGTGGATAATAGTCTCTGGGAAGGGAGTGTGACTGTGGATAGCAGGTATAGTAGGGAGAGATGGTGCCTATAGTAACAGTGGGATAATAGTCTCTGGGAAGGGAGTGTGACTGAGGGATAGCAGGTATAGTAGGGAGAGATGGTTGCCTATAGTAACAGTGGATAATAGTCTCTGGGAAGGGAGTGTGACTGTGGGATAGCGGGTATAATAGGGAGAGATTGTGCCTATAGTAATAGTAGATAATAGTCTCTGGGAAGGGAGTGTGACTGTGGGAAAACGAGTATAGTAGGGAGAGATGGTGCCTATAGTAATAGTAGATAATAGTCTCTGGGAAGGTAGTGTGACTGTGGGATAGCGGGTATAGTAGGGAGAGATGGTGCCTATAGTAATAGTAGATAATAGTCTCTGGGAAGGGAGTGTGACTGTGGGATAGTGGGTATAGTAGGGAGAGATGGTGCCTATAGTAACAGTGGATAATAGTCTCTGGGAAGGGAGTGTGACTGTGGGATAGCGGGTATAGTAGGGAGAGATGGTGCCTATAGTAACAGTGGATAATAGTCTCTGGGAAGGGAGTGTGACTGTGGAATAGCAGGTATAGTAGGGAGAGATGGTGCCTATAGTAACAGTGGGATAATAGTCTCTGGAAAGGGAGTGTGACTGAGGGATAGCAGGTATAGTAGGGAGAGATGGTGCCTATAGTAAACAGTGGGATAATAGTCTCTGGGAAGGGACTGTGACTGAGGGATAGCAGGTATAGTAGGGAGAGATGGTGCCTATAGTAATAGTAGATAATAGTCTCTGGGAAGGGAGTTTGACTGTGGGATAGCAGGTATTAGTAGTGAGAGATGGTGCCTATAGTAACAGTGGGATAATAGTCTCTGGGAAGGAGTGTGACTGTGGGAATAGCAGGTATAGTAGGGAGAGATGGTGCCTATAGTAACAGTGGGATAATAGTCTCTGGGAAGGGAGTGTGGCTGTGGGGATAGCAGGTATAGTAGGGAGAGATGGTGCGCTATAGTAACAGTGGGATAATAGTCTCTGGGAAGGGAGTGTGACTGTGGGATAGCAGGTATAGTAGGGAGAGATGGTGCCTATAGTAACAGTGGGATAATAGTCTCTGGGAAGGGAGTGTGACTGTGGGATAGCAGGTATAGTAGGGAGAGATGGTGCCTATAGTAAAGTGGGATAATAGTCTCTGGGAAGGGAGTGTAACTGTGGGATAGTGGTATAGTAGCGGAGAGATGGTGCCCTATAGTAACAGTGGATTAATAGTCTCTGGAAGGAGTGTGACTGTGGGATAGCAGGTATAGTAGGGAGAGATGGTGCCTATAGTAACAGTGGATAATAGTCTCTGGGAAGGGAGTGTGACTGTGGGATAGCGGAATATAATAGGAGAGATGGTGCCTATAGTAATAGTAGATAATAGTCTCTTGGAAGGGAGTGAAACTGTGGGATAGCGGGTATAATAGGGAGAGATGGTGCCTATAGTAACAGTGGATAATAGTCTCTGGGAAGGGAGTGTGGACTGTGGATAGTAATAGCAGGTTATAGTAGGGATGAGATTTTGGTGCCTCCTATAGTAACCGCGTGGAATAATAGTTCTCTGGGAACGAGCGATAGGCATAGACTGAGGCGGTCCCCGCGAGGAAGTTTTCGCTATAGTAGCGGGAGAGAGGTGCCCTATATTAACAGTGGAAATTAGTCTCTGGGAAGCGTGTGGAAACTGTAGCAGCGAGGAGCGTTATATCGGGAGGCAGATCGTGCCCCTATAGTGAATAGGGTAGATAATAGTGCTCTGGGAAGTGGCAGTGGCGTGCGTGAACAAAACGGTTCGCTATAGTCCTAGCTAATGGCAGAGCATACTGTGCCACTATCAAGCTAATGAGAGAGTGAGAGTGAGTGCGTGCTGGGAAATGGTAGTGTGACTTGTGGATACGCGGGTATAGTAGAGAGAGATCTAGCTCGCTACTACTAGTAAATATTCTCGTAACAGTTGGAAGGGGGTAGTGTGGACTACAGGAGATACGTGGAGTGGATATTTAGAAGGGAGAGATGGTGCCTATAGTAACAGTGGATAATAGTCTCTGGGAAGGGAGTGTGACTGTGGGATAGCAGGGTATAGTTATGGGAGAGATCAGTGGGCCCTATGTAAACAGGATAATGTAACTACGATGGGTCATGAGGATAGACACTGCGTCACATATGATGGTGGGGACCACAAGTGCATAGTGATAATAGCTGGTATTGGGTGCCTATAGAGTAACGTGGGATAATACGTTCTCTGGAAGAGGTCGTGACTGTAGGTGATAGCAGTATAGTAGGGAGAGATGGTGGCCTTAGTATACTCAGTAACAGTGGGAATAATAGTCTCGTGGGAAGGGGACTGTGACTGAGTGAGATTAGCAGGAGCTATACAGCTTAGGTTATTGTGCCTATAGTAATAGTAGATAATAGTCTCTGGGACACGCAGGGAGATTATGGACTCTGGGATAGCAAGTTATAGTAGGAGCAGATTGGTGCCTATAGTTAACAGTGGGATAATAGTCTCTGGGAAAAGTGAAGTGTGACTGTGGCGAGTGATAGCAGTACTAAGAAATGGTAGAGATGCTTGACCTTTGCTACAAGTTGATAATTAGTCTCTGTGTGAAAGGACTCGCGTGTGGAGCGAATGCGGACTATAGTTAGGGAGAGTACACACATGGTTGTCCATGTATACATATCTGGAAATTTCCTCGTGTCTGGAGTGTCTGTGATAGTATGTGTGACTGTGGGATAGCAGGTATTAGTAGGGAGAGATTGGTGCGTATAGTAACAGTGGGATAATATGTCTCTGAGGTAAGGGAGTGTGACTGTGGTATAGCAGGATTATAGTAGGGATGACAATGGTGCCTATGTTAACAGTTGGATAATAGTCTCTGGGAAAGGAGTTACTGTGGCATAGCAGGTAGTAGAGAGATAGGTGCCGTATAGTAACAGTGGGAATAATAGTCTCTGGGAAGTGAAGTGTGACTGGTGATAGCAGAGTATAGTAGGGAGAGATGGTGCCTATAGTAACGAGTGGGATAATAGTCTCTATAAGGAGACTGTGACCTGATAGGATTTAGTCAGGTATAGTAGGGAGAGCCTATAGTAACAGTGGGATAAAATGTAGGAATGTACTGGGCATCAAAAAACGGCTGTAAATATGTTTGCCTAATTAAAGAAAATGTAAGTTTAAGTAACTTTCTTATAAAAGTGTGTAAATGTAGCTGCTATTAAAATCTATAGTCTGACCAATTTCATTCTCTGCCCTGGTGGTTGTTAAGTCATAACCAGCAGTTCTGAGCACAAAAAAGACAGACAAAGCAGCAATAGCAATTACATTTATAAACTACTTTAAGACCTTCTGCACTCTGCTTTCTATCACAACCCATTCATTAGTTTGATATAAATCAGAGATTCTTGTGTGTCATTTCCATTAATCGGGAGGAAACAATTCAATCCACGTTTCCGTTCTGATTTCTGCGCACTTAAGGGACGTCCAGACGCCAAGGAGAGAAATTGTTTAAAACATCGCCAGGCATGCTGGGTAAGAGAGAATATTGTGAGATTGCGATTGGTCTGCCCTTTATACATAAAATACCAACAAAATACACTTGGAAATGATGGAAAACTACTACAAAAGGCACTTAGCACAGGTTGGCTGCATTACTCATAGGAAAGCTTATAAAAAATGTATCAAGGCTGTTTTTTTAACCCATTACTTGCCAACGATGTCGAGTCAACTTTGCTGACACTCAGTGCCAAGCAGCGCGGCTATCTTTTTCATTCACATGGTATTTTAAAAAATACGGCTGGCAATTAAAGGGTTAAATGTTTTAAAGGATAAGTAAACCTTACAAATAAGTGAATGTAAAAGTGTTATTCTAAGCACTTTTGTAATTTACAGTCATTATTTATAGGGATGCACCGAATCCAGGATTCCTTCTGCCCGGCCGAACCGAATCCGAATCCTAATTTGCATATGCAAATTGGGGGCAGGGAGGGAAATTGCGTGATTTTTTGTCAGAAAACAAGGAAGTAAAAAATGTTTTCCCCTTCCCACCCCTAATTTGCATATGCAAATTAGGGTTCGGTATTCGGCCGAATCCTTTGTGAAGGATTCGACCGAATCCAAAAAAGTGGATTCGGTGCATTCCTAATTATTTATTTTGTTTTTATTTTAAGATGTCAAAGGATACATGTACTGTTGATATGAATTATGTAACAACATCGCCACCTGCTGTTCATTTTCTGACCATTTTGACCACCAAGTAGTCAAGGAAGTTGTCTGGACAAAGAAAGAGGCTGCTCTGTTGTTCTTCTGCTTAGGAAAGATCTTAGAAAGGTTTCTAATTTTATTCCTAAACCGTAGAACATCAGGGCAGCCTCTTTGTCCTGACAACTTCCTTGACTACTTGGTGGTCAAAATGGTCAGAAAATGAACAGCAGGTGGCTCTGCTGTAACAAAATTCAATGATGTTAACAGTACATGAATCTTTTAATATCTCAGAATTAAAAATAAATAAATAACGAATGTACATTGCAAAAGTGCTTAGAATAGCCCCCTCATCAATTTTACATTCACTTCTTTTAAAGGTTTACTTTTCCCTTAAAGGGGTTGTTTACTTTAACTTTTAGTATGATGTAGAGAGTGATATTTTGAGATGATTTGCAATTGGTTTTCATTTTTTTATTATTTGTGGTTTTTTTTGCTTATAATTCAGTAGCTCTTCAGTTTGCAATTTCAGCCATCCGGTTGCTAGGGTCCACATTACCATGCTACGAGAGACTAGAATATGAATAGGAGAGGTTTGAATAGAAAGATGAGTAAGGAACAATAACAATACATTTGTAGCCTTACAGAGCATTTGTTTTTTAGATGGGGTCAGTGACCCCCATTTGAAAGCTGGAAAGAATCAGAAGAAGAAAGCAAATAATGCAAAAACTATAAAAAAGGAAAAAGGCCAATTTAAAAGTCGCTTAGAATTGGCCATTCTATAACATACTAAAAGTTAACTTGTAGTTGAACCATTCATTTAAGTAAAAGGGTCTTAGTGATTGAGTAGAGTTAATATGCTCTCTCTCTCTCCTGTTCCACAAAGAGTTAATGAGGCGGCCGCAGATGTTCCCAAACATGGAAAAGTCACTGAGCAGGGATTCTAATTCAGCCCAATCAGACCACATTCCCCTAATGAGATCAGGCATCGCTCCAGTGGCCTGCAAACCCCTGCGTCTGCTCAGCAAGACTGGATTCCTGGGCCAGAACCAGCATTACAGAATTAGTCAGGAACTCTTGGATCTGAATAGGCTGTACTTGTGTATACACTGTGAGGGCTGCAACTGTACATTAATGGCAACAGACTGCAACTGTAAATAAACTGCAACATGCTGCAACTGTACATTAACTGCCACGGTACATTAACTGCAACAGGCTGCAACTGTACATAAACTGCAACTGTACAGAAACTGTAACAGGCTGCAACCATACATTAACTGCCACTGTACATTAACTGCAACAGGCTGCAAGTTACATTAATTGCAACAGACTGAAACTGTACATTAACTGCAACAGGCTGCAAGTTACATTAATTGCAACAGACTGCAACTGTACATAAACTGCAACAGGCTGCAAGTTACATTAATTGCAACAGACTGCAACTGTACATAAACTGCAACAGACTGCAACTGTACATTAACTGTCACTGTACATTAACTGCAACAGGCTGCAACTTACATTAATTGCAACAGGCTGCTACTATACATAAACTGCAACTGTACAGAAACTGTAACAGGCTGCAACCATACATTAACTGCCACTGTACATTAACTGCAACAGGCTGCAAGTTACATTAATTGCAACAGACTGCAACTGCACAGAAACTATAATAGGCTGCAACCATACATTAACTGCCACTGTACATTAACTGCAACAGGCTGCAAGTTACATTAATTGCAACAGACTGCAACTGTACATAAACTGCAACAGGCTGCAACTGTACATTAACTGTCACTGTACATTAACTGCAACAGGCTGCAACTTACATTAATTGCAACAGGCTGCAACTGTACATAAACTGCAACTGTACAGAAACTGTAACAGGCTGCAACCATACATTAGCTGCCACTGTACATTAACTGCAACAGGCTGCAAGTTACATTAATTGCAACAGACTGAAACTGTACATAAACTGCAACAGGCTGCAACTGTACATTAACTGCAACAGGCTGCAACTTACATTAATTGCAACAGGCTGCAACTGTACATAAAATGCAACAGGTTGCAACTGTGCATAAACTGCAACAGGCTGCAACTGTACATTAACTGCCACTGTACATTAACTGCAACAGGCTGCAACTGTACATAAAGTGCAACTATACATAAACTGCAACAGGCTTCAACTTACATTAATTGCAATGGGCTGCAACTGTTCATTAATGGCAATAGACAGCAACTGTACATAAACTGCAACAGGCTGCAAATGTACATAAACTGCAACTGTACATAAAGGAAACAGGCTTCAACTTACATTAATTGCAACAGGCTGCAACTGTTCATTAATGGCAATAGACTGCAACTGTACATAAACTTCAACAGACTGCAACTGTACATTAATGGCAACAGACTGCAACTGTAAATAAACTGCAACAGGCTGCAACTGTACATATACTGCAACATGCTAAAATTTACATTAATTGCAACAGGCTGAAACTATACATAAATTGCAACTGTACATTAATGGCAACGGACTGCCACTGAAAATGCAACAGGCTGCAACGGTACATAAACTGCAACGTGCTGCAATTTACATTAATTGCAACAGGCTGCAACTGTTACAAAAACAGCAACCGTACAATAATGGCAATAGACTGCCACTGTACATAAACTGCAAATAGTTGCACTTGTTTACAACATTCATAGCATGACATGATGTTTGTCTCTCTAGGTGTAACATGGACAGTGCTCACACCAGTCCAGTAACCTATAGCAACAGATGTTTGCTTATGATCAGTCCAATGGCTGCTACACTATATACTACCAGGCTTGTGCAAACACCCATTAATGCTTGACCTTCATTCACTGTATTTTCACTCTCAATTTCCCAGTTGTATTTAGCTGACTGATATATTAATAGCTGCAAAGGGTTGCTTTATTTTCCCAAGCTTCTGCCGCTCTCTCTGCTCTTTCTTTTCACCAATTGCTCCCCCTGAAATGTATCTCTTCTGCCTGCACCTAGTTTGGCCAGTGATCCCCAACCAGTGGCTCGTGAGCAGCATGTTGCTCTCCAACCCCTTGGATGTTGCTCTCAGTGGCCTTAAAGCAGGAGCTTATTTTGTAATTCCTGGCTTGGAGGCAAGTTTTAGTTGCATAAACACTTAATGTACTGCCAAATACAGTCTCCTATAGGCTGCCAGTCCACATAGGGGCTACCAATAGCCAATCACAGCCCTTATTTGGCACCCATAGGAACTATTTTCATACTTGTATTGCTTAAGGCGACCACCTGGCCGGTAAAAACGATGGTTAATCCCAATGTTATTAATAGGGAAAAAAGATAAATATATAGGAAGGCCAGTATTTTTTTTCCAGAAAAGGTGGCGACCCTAGTATTGCTCCTCAACTCTGTTTACATTTTAACGTGGTTCACGGGTAAAAAAAAAAAAAAAAGTTGGGGTCTCCTTTCTTTGGGTGTATGGTGTGTCTGTTCTAACTTTATTAGGGGACACCAATTCAAGTCTGGGAATCTGTTTTCCTACCCATAAATTGTCTTAGAACTTGCTAAGCACCCTACTATTTCATTTCTGGGTCCTCCTCTTAAATTTAGGACTGGATGGTCTGATTCCTAATGGGGCTTTTACCAAATTGACCACCAGCTCCCCTCCTGGCCCCACTTGCCACCCCCCCTCCGACCCCCTCCCCGCATACCTGTTCTCTTGCTGAAGTTGGGATCAGATTAGGGTCAGGGGGCAGAGCATGGTCTTAGGCAGAAGAGGGTCTAGGTCAGCGGGGCCCACATAGGGTTGCCATCTGGCTGGTATTTTACTGGCCTGGCCTGTAAAAATGATGGTTGATCCCAATGTTTTCAATAGGGAAAAAAGATAAATATATAGGAAGGCCGGTATTTTTTCCTGGAAAAGGTGGCAACCCTAGGCCCACAACAGCCCATTTGACCTTGGGAATAGGGCATTTTTCAAGAATATATACTAAACTGAACCCCTCTGGACCCCCCTATCCCCCCCAGCAGTCATAGGGTTTGCTATCTTTGTAGTTAGAGGTCAGTCATCAGTCTTTGTGGCTGTTAAACCCAGGGCCAACATATTTTATTTGATACCACCCTCCTATACAGTGAACTCCATCTCTGTAACTATTGTGCATATTACCCAGCAACCCAATGGGGTCCTACAGAGATGCAGTAATTAAACCTGTTTCCTAATCCCAGGAGGTCTTTCAGATTCCTGCACAAGGTTTTGTTTCGCTGCACCCAACGTGGCACCCAGGCAATAACCTCATTATTTGGAGAGAGCAGATTAAGCAGGGTGCTATTATTATGTATGGGTCAGTGTATATGTATTCATTTAAAGGTGGGGGATCCATGCTGTGGAAGACAATGAGGATGCCATTCAGTGGAGGTGCCTGGGTCACAACTCATAACAATAGGATCAGAGATTTGTGAAGGTCAGGAAGCTCAATGGCTTATTCTATAATTGGGATCTCATCAATATTTTGTAACATTATTGTCCCTTTAATAAGCTGGAATACAAAACATAACCCTGCTCAAAATATCCTTTCTCTCTCAGTAACACTTGATAATGTAGATGATGATGTAATTTTTATATATATATATATATCTATATATCTATATATATATATATATATCTATATATCTATATATATATATATATATATATATATATATATATATATATATATATATATATATATATATATATATATATATTACACAAACCTTTAGGCTGGTGCAGTAAGTGCGTTATATAGAATACAGCATTTATAACCATATTTTTTTTAAGTCTTTCATCCCCGTTTTATATTATAAACTCCAACGAGAAATAACATGACCCCCAAAAATGTTGTTTTGAAGCTACAATGGAGTGCCAGTAGAGGGAGCTCCATCTATGTCTTGGGACTGAAAATCTCTGAAATTTTAATTTTTTTAATGTGCCAGTAGTGTTGCCACTTATCATGAGACAGGGTTCAGCCGTTGTGGAGTCAGAAGATCTAAATATGTGATTGATTGTTTTATGTTTTCCAGAGGCCCTTTATATGGTCCCTCGGCATCCTTATAATTCACAGTAGGGGGTACATTATCCTTTATAATACTTAAATGATACTCAGAGTTCCCTGTATAACTCAGCCTGCAGCCTTGTGCCTTTATATGGTCACATAACCCCTCAGTGACTTCTAATATCCTTATCGTATACAGTAGGGGGTACACCATCCCTTATAAAACATGAGTGATTCTCAGAGTTCCCTTTATCCCGTCTAATGACTTCTAATATCCTTATAGCTTACAATAGGGGTTGTCAGGCTGCATGAGTCTAATCTTACACCCTAAGGCAATACTACTTGGCCTCACACCCTGCCTCTGTGTCCCTCACCTTCTCCCATCGGTCTGCACCCCCTTAACCTCTCACTGCTCCCCCTCCAATTGTGCCCCCACCCAGTTGAATCCAAAGCACATGCCTCTGCTGCCGACCCCTAGTTCCAGACCCGTGCACTGCCCCTGTAGGGGAGATCACATATACAGGGGGGGTTCATTTGTTGTGCTGAAGGAAGGCTGCTATTGGTCAGAGCTGACTCATACACAATGCCAGGGGATCATATATTTATTAAAATACATTTGTTTTGATTAATATGTAAAATAGACATACACAGCATGTAAGTGGTTCTATGCACTCCTTTCCATAGATACAAAGGCAGGGGATGCTGCATCATGGGCAGGTATATAGCGATGCCAGCATGTGGGTCACATCTCCTGTGAGTTTAGCACTCGGCTGATCCATACAGTCACTCAGGGTTAATTATTGTCTCTAAGGTGACACGATGAACATTATTGTATTAGAGAAGTCACCTCCTCCTCCTCTTCGTCACTGTACAGGGCACACAGCTCACTGGCTGTCACTCCATCGTGCTCTCAGCTCCTCAGCTCAGCCAGACGCCACTCACACACACCTTGCCCTCTCTACCTGCCAGCCTGCCAGCCTCTCCTTCTGCTGCTTTCCCATTACACATCCCTCCCCTCTCTAGTGCTGCCTTTCTACCCATCTCTCCCTCTGCTCGGCTGATTCCCATCTTTCTCATTTCTTCTTTTTTATTTCTTTTTCCATTCATTTTCTTTCTGAGCCTGGCACTGCTTAGGGCACACGGGGGAGACTGATCTGGCCACAGTCAGGTGGGGGTGACAGTGAGAACAGGAGAGGGCATCTTTAACATGGCAGAGGGAGGGCAAGTTAGGGAAGCAGCCAAGGAAAACGTAAAGCTGGGAGAGAGGCGGGGGTCCTGCTTCCCAGAGATGGGAGAAGAAATGGACGTGGTACCAGGCACCTCCGGGGGCAGACGATGCACAGATCCAGGAATCAGCGTCCATGGTGCAACAGAAACTCTTCTGCCTCTTTATATGAAGAAACAGATGTCCTACCGGTGAGTGAGCACCCCATACATTACCTACCTGTTTAGACCCTCAATAAAGCATTACTTGTGCCAGCCTACCCCGGCTGATGCTTTTACATTATATATGTGCTCTGCATACTATATACCAAGCAATCCATGTTGTGACTACCAGAATTCTCTAACAGCCTAAGTCTGTTATAGTGGGGGTACAAAGACAATTGAAGGGATGCAAAGACAATAGGGGCCCTTCTTTATATTGGACACACTCTTGCCCATTTAGAGGAACAGTAACACCAAAAAATGGAAGTGTCCTAAACGAATGAAAATATAATGTAGTGTTGCCCTGCCCTGGTAAAACTGGTGTGTTTGCTTCAGAAATACTACTATAGTTTATATAAACCAGCTGCTGTGTAGCCATGGGGGCAGCCATTCAAGCACAGGATACACAGTAGATAACAGATAAGTTCTACTATAGTTTATATAAACAAGCTGCTGTGTAGCCATGGGGCAGCCATTCAAGCACAGGATACACAGTAGATAACAGATAAGTACTACTATAGTTTATATAAACAAGCTGCTGTGTAGCCATGGGGGCAACCATTCAAGCACAGGATACACAGTAGATAACAGATAAGTACTACTATAGTTTATATAAACAATCTGCTGTGTAGCTATGGGGG
This sequence comes from Xenopus laevis, assembly GCF_017654675.1. NCBI lineage: Eukaryota > Metazoa > Chordata > Amphibia > Anura > Pipidae > Xenopus > Xenopus laevis. The sequence continues at coordinate 14,403,125 of NC_054378.1, forward strand.
CAGCCATTTAAGCACAGGATACACAGTAGATAACAGATAAGTACTACTATAGTTTATATAAACAAGCTGCTGTGTAGCCATGGGGGCAGCCATTTAAAGCTGAAAAAGGAAAAAAGACACATCATACACAGCAGATAACAGATAAGCTTTGTAGTATACAATGGGATTCTTCAGAATTTATCTCTTATCTACTCTGTGTCCTGCTCTTGAATGGCTGCCCCCATAGCTACACAGCAGCTTGCTTATATAAACTACAGTTGTTTTTCTAAAGCAAACACACCAGTTAATCCATTGCAGGGCAACACTATATTGTATTGTCTTTCCTTTAAAACACGTTCATTTTTTGGTGTTACTGTTCCTTAAATTATGCTTTTGGTTCTGACCTCACTGGTTTGACCAAAGTGCCAAAAGGGGGCAGGTTACGAGTGCAATTCCGGTTTGAATGGGACTTTCATATAATTGCACTCGCCGCTGCTCAGTCCGTCCTGCCTCCTATTTTTGAAGGCAGGGTATCCCTGGGACAGGGTCGGACTAGGTGGGCAGGACACAGATGAAAAAAAACAGGGCGCACCCCACCCAATTGCATGTAAATGTGACAGAGAGGGGTTACATTTAGAGGGGGTCCCTTTCTTGAGTCCCTGTGTGCCCCTGAACCCCTATCTAACACTGTCCCTGGAGCTAGGGTTGCCACCTTTTCTGGAAAAAAACACCGGCCTTCCTATATATTTATCTTTTTTCCCTATTAATAACATTGGGATCAACCATCATTTTTACCGGCCAGGCCGGTAAAATACTGGGCAGGTGGCAACCCTACCTGGAGCAGACGCATACATGTAATTCCCACAACAAACGCCTACTGGATTCCATTGCGTCTGATTCACTATGAAGTGCAAATGCTGTTGCGTGTGATTTAATGCATCAGCTGCAACTGTGTCAGGCACATCACCACCTTGCGACGGGAATTAAGGGGAAAAGCATTGCACTTTGCACATTGCACTTTGCACTTTGCACATTGCACTTTGCACATTGCACTTGCAGTTTTAATGCAGAAGCATAACAGAGTGGAGAATTCATGAGAATGGCATTGCATGTGTGCATCAGACACAGAAGGGAGCAGAAGAATTACATACCCAGTTGCAGTAAGCTCTGACTCTACTTCCTGATTCTGGGCTGCTCTCCTACCCATGGTCAGGCCCATGGTTCTTGTGAAAGTTCTGGAAAGGGTGGGGCATTGGATAAATTTACTGCAGTGCTGCTAATGCTTTAATAGATGCAAATAGGAACACAGTTAATCTCAAATGAAAGAATAAATGCCCTTTGGAACGCCAAAAAAAATAAATCAGGGCTGTTTTGTCTAAATAGGGACAATTACGAGGTGCTTCAGGGCAAACATAGTTGCTTTACAGAGGAACCTCTCCTCTCTGCTGTCATATCAGATAAATTAAAGGGCAATAAATCAAGAAAATAAACAAAGTTTAAGGAGGAGGTTCTATCGCTACACCAGGTATATCTGCATTTTAGATTAAGAGACCTGGCTTTTACTTCCCCTTAGATCATTGATTGCAGGTGCTCGTGGGAAACCCATAAACCAAGAGTTTTTTATGATATTGAGGAAAACAATGCTTTTGTTGTGACTTTTCCGCTGGGAAGTGTCCCTTGGGGCTACGCAATTATTAATTCCATTTCATAAAGGCAACGTCTCCCTCGGTGTGAGATCTGCTTGTGCTGCTTTCTATGGGGAGGCTGGGAGTTCACACATTCGGCTGTTATTCCTGCGCTGGGTTATATAATATTATATATTCACACTTGCATTTCATACTTTCCATACACCTGTGTCACAGAGTCTGCAGAAGTGATATGTGGGCCAGTCTGAAACCCATGGGTCGGATGACTTCAACACAAATACTTTGAGGGTCATGGTCACATTGTCATCAGGGTCGGATTAGGGGGTCCTTGCCGCAAAGCCCCCTCGGGCCCCAAACGGTTTTTCCTGGTGTCCCGCTGGCCGAGTCCAACCCTGATTGTCATTATACCCTCTTGTATGAACATGGCCCTGCTTTGCCCCCTTTCATTGACATTATAAATGGACAGGCCGGGGCAGGTGTATAAATACAGGTGTATAAATACAGGTATATAAATACAGGTATATAAATGCAGACACTTTGTCGGGTTGAGAGTAAGCAGGTTGCGATTTGGTCTGGATTGACTTTATGTCACCAGCACATCACTAATCTGCATGTCTGCTATATTTGGGAAAAGTCGTATAATGTCCAGTACAGGAACAAAGGGATGACACTTGGGTCAGTCTTTACTGGGGTCAATCTCTGCCTGCAGTGCAGGGTGCATAGTGCAAAGAAGGGGCAAAACTCACCATTTCTTTGCACTTTGCACTCTACCCTGCAGGTGGAATTGTCACACGTCTCTGTGCTCATAGGACTCCCCTTACCCTTCCCCAAAACAAGGGGATATATTGGGGCGCTGTAGCACCGGCCCTATGGTAAGCACAGTACTGCCTTGTGCCTGTCTGTGCTTCACATGGGTGGGGCTATGAAATCGAGGGGTGGAGTCATATCAAGCATGGAGTTGGCTGGAGTGTAGAAGAAAGAATGGTGTGGTGTTTATACAAATGGCCTGTAGATGTCACTGTGCTCAAGACTTATACTGTGCATACTTTCTATACAGATTGTGGTGTTAGAGTTGCTTACTGTTGTGTAATGGCTGCATGAGCCTGCTAATAACACACTGTTATACTCTACTCATCCTCGGCTACCCAAAACTTAACAAATTGGCGACGAGGATGGGATGAATCTATGGTGGTCCGCAGAAATTGACTAATTGTTACAAACTATCCGGCAAGTGAACTGCCGTTAAATATGTAATACTGGCTGTGGCTGATATTTTAATAGCTAGGCCGGTGAAATACAAAATCTAGGTGCAGTGGTGTAACTACCATGGACCGAAAAAAAGGGCCCGGGAATAGAACAATGAGTTCATGACACTTCCCACCCCGCTACCTGCTGCACATCCGCCTGATTGTTTGTGGCAGTGTCGGATTGGCTCACCGGGATACCAGGAAAACTCCCAGGGGGCCCTGATGTCAGTGGGCCTCTTACTTCTAACCATTTAGCCTATTTCATAGCCATTCCCTATTTCTTTAGGGACTTAATAATGGACGAATAGAATATAGTATGTAGAAATAAAAGACTAGAAGAATTAAGAGGTTGAGTGAGGAGAGGAGGAATAATAGTTTGGAAAGTGGGTCCATGGTTTAAGGTTTTTCTGATGGGCCCCTGGCATCCCAGAACAACACTGGGGGGCGGTGAAAAATCAGAAGGCAGAAGGGGACAGGAGAAGGAAATTCCATACAGCAGATCCCGCAACTGGGCCCCCCTATTTTCCAGGCACCCTCGCAGTTGCTGGGTCTGCTGTGTGATAGTAACGCCAGTGCCTTGGTGCTGAGGGCAGCCAGACCCCTGGACCAAAGTGCCCTCTAAATATATGGATGTGCTTTTGTAAGAAAATAAGCCTTTATGTCTTTTAATTCTGCCCAATATCTCATTATCATTCATGCACAGACACACAGTGCGCCATCGCTTGAATGTGCTCAAGTACTGTGAGTCCCAATAAAACAATCAGAAGGGAAGAGAATTAATATTTCATGAACGTTAAAAAGGATAAATGGATGAATATTTTATTAACAGAAGAAAAAGGAAAGGGACACTAAGTGCTTGACGGATGTATGCGCATTTAGTGGGCGTGACTATATTTATATATATGTTAAGTGTTATTATCTGTTGCACTGGAAGATAAAGGTGCCGGAGAGTGACCAATTTTAGCAATCTGGTTGCCAGGGACCAAGTTACCCTAGAAACCATGCATTGATTTGAAAAGGAGACTGGAATAGGAATAGGAGAGGACTAAAAAGAAAGATTAGTCATAAAAAGTAGCAATAACAATACATTTGTAGCCTTACAGAGCATTTGTTTTTAAGAGGTCAGTGACCCTCTTTTAAAGCTGGAAAAAAAAAGGCAAACAATTCAAAAACTATAAAAAAAAAACAAAGACCAATTGAAACGTTGCTTAGAATGAGCAATTCTGTAACATACTAAATGTTAACTGAAAGATGAACCACCCCTTTAAATGTAGAAAATGGAAGGGTGACGTAGAAGAGGAGAAATCATCCTGACCCCTGTTCCAATTGAGGGGTTGAGTCCCAATACTGTTCTGTGTGGGTGAGGGGTGCTGGGGTCTCAGTATAATATTCTAGTGGGAGTCCCAGTTCTGTTTTATGCTGGGGATGGTGGTCACAGTGTAATTGCCTGCTGGGTGACACAATACTGCCCTCTGCTGGCAGGTAGATGGAAGTTACAGTGTTGAATTATGCTAAGAGTTTACAGGGTGATTTTATGGTGTTCTAAAGGCGGCCATACACGAGCGGATCTCTACGTGTATGGCCGCCTTTAGAATACCATAAAATCACCCTGTAAACTCTTAGCATAACGTTTGGGATATTAGATTTTGCCAAACGAGTGGATCTCTCCCTGATATGCCCACATTGAGGTGGACGATATTGGCCTGATCCAATCGTGGGCCCTAGGGCCCAACAATTAGATCATAATGCAGCCAAATCACGGGAACGCATCCCCACAGATGTGGCCACGATCCGACAGGATTTTAAACCCTGCTCGATCGACATCTGGCCTACATCGGGCCAATAAGCTTGCGACAGACTCGGTCTGTCAGCAGCTTTTATCGGCCCGTGTATGGCTAGCTTAACCAATAAAAGGGTCATCAAGGGTTGCCACCTTTGCCTAGTTATAAACCCGGACCAGGGGGAGCATGAACCTTAACGCAATAACCCCCGTTTCCGAAGTCATCATGTGTTATCACACACACGCAGGTAGCACCATTATGACTTCAGAAACGGGCGTTATTGCGTCCGTCTGATGTCATTCGGACGATTTCTGCCCTGCTTTCAGAATATTGAATGGTTTTGACAGCCTCTTAAGAAACCAGGCTGTCTGGATCAAAACTAGACAGGTGTCAATCCTAGGCCCATCACCTGTTGTGCTCTAACTTACTCTCTATCCTTTGCAGGAGAGACCCCTCGGAAGCAGGGAGCACTATTAGAGAGGAGGGATCAGCAGAACCCTCTCCGTTGCTAGAAATAATATGCGCCGGGTGCGAGGGGGGAGGGATCCAGGCCCGGATTTGTGGAAAGGCCACCTAGGCCCGGGCCTAGGGCGGCAGGATTTTAGGGGACGGCATGCTGCCCAACCACACCCACATTGGTTCAAAAACACTGGGGATGCGCTGGAGATATAGTCATTTTTTAAATTTCCCATGCGCCAATCCCCATTGCTCCTGTCCCCCTGGAGGGGCGACAAACGGCAGTGTGCCTAGGGGCGCCCACTATGTAAATCCGGCCCTGGAGGGATCAGAAAGGCTGCCTCAGGGTGGCAAGAAGCCTCAAAATGCCCCTGGCTGGGGTTACTAAGACACCTCTGATAGAGAATGGGTTCAAAATAGCTGAGCTTATGAATTGAAAGACACGCATTGTACTTCCTGGGGTACTTGTTCTTGTAGTCAGAGCTGCAGTGCAGGGTTTTTGCTTTATCCCGAGTAATAAGCAGCCTGGAGCTATTGTGACACTTAGGGATGCAGGGCTAATTACCCAAAAACTCTGCACTTATTTCAGTAAACTGTGAGGGCAAAACTAACATCACTTCATCTCACTGAACTGTAACTGCACGTCAGGCAATTAATAACCCCAAGTGCCTTGAAAATTCCCATTTCATATGGTACACGGCCCCTTGAATTATTCATGGAATGGGATTTTTTTTTATGCTGGCTGCAAACTGCTAATTATAAAGGCGAGTCGTCTCCGATAAATGGAGTTTTTAGAGGTCAGGGAGAGCTTCTCTCTAAACATTTCTGCCACTTTGCCGTTTGGTGTGAACGTGCTATAAATATTGCATTGAGTGCGGCAAATCCATTGCCCATTGTTCATGACATTAACAGCCGACCCTCTTTATTTATATAAAATGTAGCACCTTATAATAGACTCATTTATAGGACCCCTCTAGCTTTTTATATTCTACCTTTGCGTTTGTTTAGTGGAAGAAATAATGCAAAAATATCTTATAATGTACTCTCAACTGTAAATGATAAGGATATTAGAAGTCACTGAGGGGTTCTGTGGCCATAAAAAGGCACAAGGCTGCAGGCTGAGTTATACAGGGAACTCTGAGTATCACTCGTATTATAAGGGATAATGTACCCCCTACTGTAAATGATAAGGATATTAGAAGTCACTGTGGGGTTCTGTGACCATATAAAGACACAAGGCTGCAGGCTGAGTTATACAGGGAACTCTGAGTATTACTCATATATTATACGGTATAATGTACCCCCTACTGTAAATGATAAGGATATTAGAAGTCGCTGGGGGGTTCTGTGACCATATAAAGGCACAAGGCTGCAGGCTGAGTTATACAGGGAACTCTGAGTATCACTCATGTATTATAAGGGATAATGTACCCCCTACTGTAAATGATAAGGATATTATAAGTCACTGAGGGGTTCTGTGACCATATAAGTGAATAAATGATAAGGATATTAAAAGTCACCAAAGCGTTCCAAGACCAAATAAAGATATGCAATGACAAATACACATGTTCTGCAAGGTTCTCCTGTTATATCTAAGTCCAAAACAAATTCTGATGAAAGGTCTGGAAATTGCCAGTTGGGCGGGGGCGAGTATGATGAAGTGATTGTTCATATTCCATGTTATTCAGTGTCATTTCTATTCCCTCAGAGTTAAAAGGAAAAAAAGCCTCCCCCTGGTGTGTACTTGTGTTCCAGGCATCCTGCCACTCAATGCAGAAAACTAATTAAAGTGATTTTTACAGTTGACACCAAATGTCAGCAAAACAGAACAGTGTTTGTTATATCTGACTTGGTTCCTGTTAGAGAAATGGATGTGTCTGGCAGAGTTAAGGCTGGCGAGGTGGTGCCGATGGCATCATTGTGATATTGGCTGCCAGATCCTTCTGTCTGAATCATGGGGGTCGGTGGATAAGCAATGGTTTAGTTATACAATGGCCAGAGCAGAGGTTGGAACTGGGTAAGGTCTTTGTTGCAGGAAATACTCCAAGCACAGTTGCAGTATTAGAGTGCATGCTCTTAGATACAATTTATAATGTCATGGCCGAAAAGAAATAGGACTGCTGCGAATTCAAATGTTAATACAAACCTAAACTGCCCTCCACCTGTATCGCCCCTATAGGCAGCTGTGTGTGTGTGAGCGAGGATAAGCAGCATCTTTGTGCTTTGCCATTGGTTTCCTTATCTCGTATCCCGGCTGCGCGAGCCATGCAATCTGTCACTTATCAAGAGAGGTAATTAGCACAATATCCACCGCTCCATAGAGACATGCAAAGCATTGGCCATATGCTTGTTTCTAAAGATGCGCTCCCCAATCATTTGTCACGGTGTATCTGCTCCAGGAATCATGTTAGCATTTCCAAAAAACAGTAACAATTCCAGGCAACAATGGTTAGGGGCTTCTATGGCAGTTATCCTTAAGGCTAAGGCCACACTGGGCATTTTAGGGAGATTTGGTCGCCTGGCGACTAATTGCCTTGTCTTTGAGGTGACTAATCTCCCCAAACGCTTCCCTCACTCTGCGCCGGCTAAAATGAAAAAATCACACGCGGCAATTCTTTTCCGAAGTTTCCTCCTAAAACTTCTGATTTTTCAGGCATTTAAATGGAATCTCCACCATAAAACTGTTTTTTGAAAGAAGACTCAGTATGAGAGTGACGTCCCCCAATATTGAAAATGTAGCTCTTCCCTAAGGTTATGCCCACCCTAGAGCTACACAAGTTTGGGGGCCCATAGGCAATTGTTATGGGAATGCAGGGCTGTTGCATTGATGGACAACATACTGGTTGTGTGATACCCCCAATAGAATTATTACTGCATGCATGGAGCCTTGCTGGGACAATCGCAGCACTATTGGCCAATAGAAGTAGTAGGTGAGTAGTTTAGGGGCACTGTGCAAAGCCTTTAAATAGTTTTTAAGTCACAGTGGTAGGGGATAATAGATTGAGAGTAGCAAAGTTTTGCTCCAGCTGTAGTAACCCAAAGCAAAAAGCTCAAAGTACTGTGTTATATGTACTACACTCCCGCAAATCCACTCCTACTGCAATTGTGCTGCTGGTCCTCCGTTGACCCGGCAATGTCCCTTAGCAACAGCAATTTGGTTTTCGAATCCACACACACACTATTCTCTGCAGTCGGAGACATGACCCTTCTTTTTATTATTATATCACCAATAGTGTCTGTGATACTGTTGGTTATATAATAATAAAAAGAGGGGCCACATCCCCGACTGCAGAAAATAGTGTGTGTGCGGATCCGTCAATCAAATTGCTGTAACCCAAAGCAACCAATCAGAAGTCTGATCAGCAAGCCAGCATGTGCTACCATTTTATAGAGGTTGCTTTGGGCTTTAGCACCCGGAGTAAAGTTTCTGTTTTTACATTAACCCAAGGTCGGATGGGGCTGGTGGTATTTGTAGATTTTGAAGTGCTCAACCCTTCTGGTATACACCTGTTATGGATGAACTTCATCTGCCCATCAGGTCTCATATCCAATATAGAAATGAACCAGTAGCACACTGATTGAAGTGAAAAAATAAGTGGATTTGTTGTTCATTTAGCCCAGGGATCCCCAACCTTTTTCACCTGTAAGCAAAATTCAAATGTAAGAAGGGTTGGGGAGCAACATAAGCATGAAAATAATTCCTGAGGATGTCAACGAAGGGCTGTGATTGGTCATTTGTTAGCCCCTATGTGGACTGGCAGCCTACAGGAGGTTCTGTTTGACAGTACAACTGGTTTTAATACAACCAAAAGTTTTAGCCAAGCCTGGAATTCAAAAATAAGCACCTGCTTTGAGGCCACTGGGAGCAACATCCAAGGGGTTGGGGAGCAACATGTTACTCACGAGCTACTGGTTGGGGATCACTGATTTAGCCCATGTACATACAAAATAAGGGCAATGTTTTGGGCCCTTTATCAAGGATGGGGTTTGTGGAATACTTACCCGAAAGCCCTGGCCACCCTTGGCATGCAGGGGAGTGTATTTCTGGTGTCTTAAACTTAGAAATGGACTGCAGAAGCAACAAGAAGAGGTATGTGATGCGCAGGGAAGAGAGGTTTGAAAGGGGTGCGGGGGCCTCCACAGCTGGGGCGGTGGAACCTCGGGCAATGGTCCCAGTTGAACCAGTAGGCATTAAAGGCCAGACAGAGGGTGGGATGATGACATCAGAGGACAGGATGGTGATGTCAGAGGGGCAGAACTGTGACATTGTAGATGGGACCAGTGACAGGAGTAAGTCTGGTGATTTGGAGGGCAAGCTCAGTGATGTTGGGGGCTATCTGTATGGCTGATAATATTTGTCTGGTTCAAACCAGACAGGTGTCAACCCTATACGCCAGTCCAACACTGACTATGTGCACTGGGTACTGATCTTTTTTGTTTTTGTCTGGCTTGAATGAAAAGCCTGACCCTATCACTTTATATGAAGTTAGTTTCAAGGGGAAATAAAGCTGTATAAAATGACATTCCCCCAAAGCAGCCCTCTGTCTGCTTGTTGGGACTAAGGCAGTGGGTGTAACTGGGTCATTACTGAGGCCTATACTGGGAATGTTGGGAACTTTGCAGTTTAACAGGCTTGTCTGGGAGACTGGGGCTATTTTTCTAGTATAAGCCAAAACTGCAAGTCAAAAAGGTAATTTCCCAGGTTAAGTGGCTTGGTGTGACCCCCATCTAATGTCAGAATGGTGCCTAGAGGATGGGTAGGGGGTGTGAGGGTGAATGACACTGCCCAACAGTCTCCTTATGAATACAGTGCGGCCAAACACAGCTCTGTATTCACAAATGGAAAGCAGGTCTCTGCACTGGAAATTAACATATCCTTCCTATATCCAGAATACATCCACTAACCCCTTAACCCATTCTCTATTTCTGCTCTTTATACCCAACTCCCTCGCCCCCCCCATACCCGAAATGTTCTTTAACCCTGCTCCCCTCCACGCTCTCTTGTACTGCCAATCAGCCTGCTCGCACAGGAATCCTGCTAATTAATTATGTTTGTCAAGCAGCTAAATATACATCTCCATTCTCTGTGGCTGACATGTCGTCTAAAGATCAACAGGGGGAAAGGAGCACATTCTGTTCCCACTTAATAAGGCAAGAGAAACCAGAAGCTGTAAAGAGAAGTGGATGGACGGAGTTTTTACAGCAGAAGCTGTACTGACTGTGCTGCTAGCAGTTATTATTTGTGCTGCACAATCAGGTCCTACAGAATGACAGGCCACTTGTCTTGTCCCAGTTCCTTTAATGAAATACTTAACAAGCTAAATATGACTTAAATATAGGGCTTGCCCCAGTTTTTCCAATTTTGAACATTAGATTTACAGTCAATGACCACACTTATGTCACAGAAAGGTGCAAATACACACATATATATGAATGTTCTTTAACTGTCATCTTTCTATAGGGGTATTTAGATGACAGATAACAATAAACAAGCACTCACCCCAAATCTCCTTCTATCTGGCCTTTAGGCTGGCCCCCTTTAGCTCATAACAAGGTTACATCTATATATTTATATGTATAAATATTGGGGTAACAGTCACCCTGCTATAGTTCCAGGGGTACCCAGGGCACAAATAATCACTCACCCCAAATCTCCCCCTAACTGGTCTTCAGGCTGGGTCCCCTTAGCTCAAAACAAGGTTACAGATATATAGAAACATTTGGGTAACAGAACAGTCACCCTGCTATAGTTCCAGGGGTACCCATGGCACAAATAAGCACTCACCCCTAATCTCCCCCTAACTGGCCTTCAGGCTGGGCCCCCTTAGCTGACAACAAGGCTACAGATATATAGAAACATTGGGATAACAGTCAAAATAAAAACAAATAAGCACTCACTCCAAATCTCCCCCTAACTGGCCTTCAGACTGGGCCCCATAAGCTCATAACAAGGTTACAGATATATAGAAATATTGGGGTAACAGTCACCCTGCTATAGTTCCAGGGGTACCCAGGGCACAAATAATCACTCACCCCAAATCTCCCCCTAACTGGCCTTCAGGCTGGGTCCCCTTAGCTCAAAACAAGGTTACAGATATATAGAAACATTGGGGTAACAGAACAGTCACCCTGCTATAGTTCCAGGGGCACCCAGGGCACAAATAAGCACTCACCCCAAATCTCCCCATAACTGGTCTTCAGGCTGGGCCCCCTTAGCTCAAAACAAGGTTACAGGTATATAGAAACATTGGGGTAACAGAACAGTCACCCTGCTATAGTTCCAGGGGTACCCATGGCACAAATAAGCACTCACCCCTAATCTCCCCCTAACTGGCCTTCAGGCTGGGCCCCCTTAGCTGATAACAAGGTTACAGATATATAGAAACATTGGGATAACAGTCAAAATAAAAACAAATAAGCACTCACCCCAAATCTCCCCCTAACTGGCCTTCAGACTGGGCCCCATAAGCTCATAACAAGGTTACAGATATATAGAAATATTGGGGTAACAGTCACCCTGCTATAGTTCCAGGGGTACCCAGGGCACAAATAAGCACTTGTAACATGTTTTTGGACTTTCCAGGCCAACGGGGTTAATAACCAGCTAGTATACTAGAGCATGGGTTACACTGGACTCTAACACTTAAGGCAGGGCCTTCGCAAAGTGGAAGAAATGAAGGTGCGGTGTAGTGCAACTGCTTTAAACAATAAAGAAATGGGCACCAGGAGGTTCTTGCAGTCAAACAGAATAGATTATTTGTCAAAGATAAATGATCAGAAGTAGATGCAAGTGCATTCCCTGAGGATGTAGTCAAGGCAGTATTTTCGCTTTAGGCAGAAATACCTCACCGTGGTCTGGATCTCACCCAGTGGAGGGGTCAGGGAGGAGAACCTAAAGCACGACACCCTATCTCCTCCTTACTGGCCCTCAGGCTGGGCCCTTTTAGTTCATAATATTCGTCATTTGCTTGTTTCAAATTTGTTTCCCACTTTTCTTATGGCACACTATATTACAACACAAGTCGGACACCCCAAAAACTGTCGCTTTGGTGCTAAAAGAAAAAAGTCTGAAACAACGTTGCTTTTAACTTCAAACATTTTAAAATTGTACATAAGCCATCCACCCACCCAAAGTGCCATCGAATCCAGTTTAAAATGCCTTGGACCGCCCATAATGTCCCCAAGGGACAAACAACCAACTGATTGTTGCACAATAGAAGGAAGAAGTTGTGTGCCCCCCCCCACCACTTCCCTAATCTGCAAGGCAACTGAATTGCACCATGAATTGTGGCACAGACTTATTTTAAAGGAAGGAAACTTATTTAAAAAGAAGTGAATAATTGTATTACAATTCTTGAAGCCTAAATTTAGCTAATCACAGGCCATTGTGACACCACTGAACAGTATCACTGTAATAAACCTTTCTGGCACTTTTGCCTTTCCATAGCCCACTCCCGGTATCAGACTCCCCCAGCCATGCCTGAAGCCTTGTGTGTACTTATGACACTGGCCTTGGGGATGAGACAAAGGCATGAATGGATGAAGCATCAGTGCTAATAGTAGGGGTCATTTATGAGGTCATAAATGATCCCTACTGTTAGCATTGGTGCTTCACCCATTTTTTTTCCCGTCCTTTGCATAATGTCTTGGAGCTCCAAGACATTATGCAAAAAACAAAAAAAAACAAAAGTCAAGCACAACCATGTGAAGTGCTAGGTTTTCTGCCCACAAGAAACCTTGTCATCACTGTGTCTTGCAGCCTAAGTGCTCTATACCTAGGGTTGCCACCTGGCCAGTATTTTTTTACTTGACCGGTAAAAATGGTGGTTGATCCCAATGTTATATATATGGGAAGGCCGGCAATTTTTCCAGAAAAGGTTGCAACCCTATCTATACCACCAGCTCAGGGTGTTGATTTGAAGGGCCTCTTAAGTGGGGCAGGCAGGGGGAAGAGGTATGAAACAATGGGGAATGGTATGGGTTACAAAACAAAGCATGCTAAATTGCATTTAGGTGGGGTTAACACAATTAAGGGATGTCACCTGCCTATGAAATCAGTACAAAGTATGCTTGACATATGTAGGATAAGGGAGACGCTCCTGCCTTCTAAATACATGGAGGACCTTCCACCAGATATCGGTTGGGCAGACTTTCAATATGACCCCATACATAGGTCCATAAGCTGCTGACTCGATCTGGCTTGGCCAACTTGCCAGCCCAAGTAGGGTCATCTTAAGAAAATCCAACTCTTGGCAGTGTACAGCAAGTCAGGAAGAAGTTCAAACACTAAAGCCATGACACGATAAGCAGATCGGAATACTCTACGACCCCTGAGAACTTCCACTGGCACCTTTCAGCTTAAAAACGCACACTGGAGCACCAGCAAAAAGAAGGTCTTGTTTGCCATCAGCCTAAGGGGCAAATTTACTAAAGGGCGAAATGGCCATCGATATCGACACTTTGCCAAAAATCCAATCAGCAGGGACATTGCCAATTTACTAACAGGCGTAGAGGACAATCCGCTAGGGAAAGAGACTATCGCTAGCGCATGTTCGCCCCCTATCGCCAGGCGACTTTTCACTTTGGCGAACGGTCGTTACTAAAGTGTAAATTTGACAGAACGTTACTTCTTTCACCAGAGTTTCCTTCGCCATCTTAGACCTGGCGAACTGATAAGATGAAGCTACATCCTCCTCAATCTTATGTCAGTGACATCATATCCTGTATGAAACTCATAAAAGTTCTAAAAAATGCTGACATTTTTTCATATTTTAAAGCGGGATTGCCTTCAAAAGTCCTAACAATTAAATATTTTTGTGTTACCATTTTTTTCCAGACATTTGAGGGGCATGCCACATTTGTTTTAGGCTGGGCTCATGTCTAGGGCATTAGAGGATCTCCTTTGTCTTTATTTTGCTTCCTTGGACATTTGTAATAATAATAAGTGGCCACTTCAAGAATTTGCACCAACATCTCTAATAAATACGTCTATACGACCTATATGTACCTGCCCTACTCAAATTGACCTAAGCGTAAGAGTACTAACAAAGTTTCACTAGGCACTGCCGAAGTAACGCTAGTGAAAAGGCTGCCAAGACCCAACTTCGCATTTTAGTAAATTAGCGTAGTGGTAACGAATTTCTAAACGTGGAACAACACAAACACCCTGAAATGTCCACACTCAGCTTCTGAGGACAGCAGATAGGTTGGTCATCAAGAAGCTTTCTAAGCTTCCAAATACTGCAGAAAATAGGAATACCGTTTATATTATCATGAGCAGACTGAAAATAGAGTACCTGTGACAACAAACAAAAAAAAGGGTGAGTATGCGACTCGACTTGCTATAATGATAATTTTAGAAATATTGCAATTAGGCTTCCCTTTTAAGTTACATGTTTTGTGGTTTCTTTCCTGTTGTTGAAATAGCAGTGTGTGACTGTGTTGCAGAATAGCTCATTGGTTATTATCTCAGGATGTATATATATATATGTATATATATATATATATATATATATATATATATATATTTATATATATCTAGAACTGGAAATGCCGGCACAGCACGTATACTGGTATAAGGTGCCTGGGTGCAGAGCTATGTATTAGTATTTACAATGGCTCAAAAGAAGCTAGCACACACAGGACTTATGGAGAAAAAAAGGTTTTTATTTTAACAGAAAAAAACTAACGTTTTGGCTAGTTCCCTAGCCTTTCTCAGAGAAGCGAGAAACTTTGAGAAAGGCTAGAGACCTAGCCGAAACGTTAGTTTTTTTCTGTTAAAATAAAAACCTTTTTTTCTCCATAAGTCCTGTGTGTGCTAGCTTCTTTTGAGCCATTATATATATATATATATATATATATATATATATATATATATATATATATATATATATACACATACTCAAACACACTACCGGGGAAGCAGGGGGTGGATTGTACCGAGGCCCGTACAACCACATATCCGGCAATAAGATCACTTCCGTAGGGGGTCCCGGCTGCATAGCCCACACTCGGGCCTGATGCCACCTACTTACTTTATTGACTTTTGGGCAGTTGTCCAAGTCTTCCTGTAAAGACCAGTTGTTGTTTTCTTGCATAAAAGCATAATTGCACACATTTTGATGTGTGCTTCCAAGGGTAAATTAGAACCTAGCAACTAGATAGCTGCTACAATTGAAAACAGTAGAGCTGCTGAACAAAAAGCTGCATTACCAATTGTAGACCAACTCTGTCTACATTACACTCAAATTTAAATAAACTTCCCCCTTTATATATACTGCTTCAGCGGTTTACAGAAATTATACTTACAACAAATAAATCTATACATCTCTCAACTTGATGGAAAATTTCATAGTGTTCTTTCACCCCATACATCTTTTAGGGAAGTGCTTTCCAACCAAAAGATGGCAGCCTGGATGTGGCCCTCCCAAGGTCTGCATGTCCTTTGTTCCTCCTAGTAGCTCAATAACCTTTCTTTTATAACAACATCATTGAAAAGTGATGGTACAGTGGATAACTAGAGTCATACTGGGGTACCCAGTATTCACCCGGTACCTGACTCAAGGGCCCACCGCCCAGCCTCCACCCGAAGCAAAAAAATTAAAGAAGATGGCTGGCTTGTTGGCAAATGGCAGGACCCAAGAGGGTCAGGGGCCTACCAGGATTTTTCCCAGTATCCCGGTGGGCCATTCCGACCCTGCCTACTACACTGAAGCACTGAACACCACTGCCATTGGAAAGCCAAACTAGAGCAATGCAACTCAAGATTATATGGTCTAATGATGCAAACATAATCCTCAGTGATGTCAAAAGCCAGACGTGCATACTGAACTCCCCCCAGAGAAAATTTTAAAGGCTACTTTACAAGATAAATCACTTCTCTCTAAAGCTACCTAGAGGTAATGCTACTGTGGCAACACTTCTCTTTCACAAATCTTCTTGTGGGTAAATGATGGACACACTGTATATATCTTTTATTATAAAGATAAATATGTAATTTAAAGCATTTCACTACTCATCAGTAGTGCAACTAGTAGTAGGGAATTTCCTGGCATTTTAGCCATTTTAGGTAATGCAATTACCTCCTCAAGGCAACGAATATAATTCAGCTGTCTCTTGCCATAGTCATTCCTATGAATCATAGCCCAGTGACCTGTTGGATCAGCAGGGTTTCCCCGAGTTCTAATGATCTTAGGGAAGGTATGAAGTCTAAATCGTGCTACATATGACATAATCTGACCAAAATACCTACTTGTTTAATGATTCCAGTTTTCCTCTTTCTCCGTTGATAAACCAACCCTGCCGAGATGAAGGGAAGATGGTAGTTAATTGGGACAATGACGAAGAATCAGGAAAATAAGTAATTGAATAAAGATGCCATTATTAGTCTGGTGTCTTGGGTGCACCGGTCAGAGGATCCAGATGTAAATTTAATTCAATTTTATTAAGGATATTAAACAAGGAAAGAAATAACATAAGGGCAAGCAGCTTCCTTACCAAGATATTAACTAACTGTTTCCCATCAATGTGATAAAGATCTGTTACTGGATTCAACAAAATGATAACATTAATGTCCGAATGACCATGATCTGAAAAATAGCCGAGATGGCAATATGAATAAATATAAAAATGAATAAGATACAGTAGAATATGGGTTAAGCTGGTGCCTGAGTTTTAGGTGACAACCTTGCCCATATGCTCTGTTGCCCATAGTGATTCCTATAGAGGTTCCCAAATTATGGGGCTGGCCCAGCATAGGGGACATCAGAACACCATGGGAGTGGCTCAGCCAAGAGGCTGAATTTTTAATTTGTTTATATTAGGGTTCTATACAGAACCATTAGGAGGGAGCACTCTTATGACCCCCATGCAGTTCTTGCCCAATGGGATTTTCAAGCCAGCCTCATAGATATCTGCCCCAGCCCTGACCACATACTGTTTAGGGAGACTGTAATTTTGGACCCATACATGGGCCAACTATAACTATAGTTAAATAAATATAACTATTGAGCACACCCATGACTGCGAGGGAGCCCAGTAGGAGACTTACAAGTAGTGCATGTTTATGAAAAATGTGTTGTTCCCAAAATTTAGGGGGAATAAGTTTACTGCAAGGCCCAATAACTTCTAGTTGTTTGGGCCTCTATGTGCTCAGCCTAGATCCGGATTTCTTTGCTGGCCGCCCCTAGGACGCACACGTCCCCATAATGCGGCTGGGCGGCATGCCGCCCTAGGCCCGGGCCTATGTGGCCTTGCCACAAATCCGGGCCTGCAGATCTGCCCCGGGCCAGTAAATTTTTTTAGTAAAGAGGTGTTCTGTCCTGGGGCCTAAAGCAAGTGATTATAATCAGTGGGGATTCCTAAAAAAATGTAGTACCTCCAGTGAGTACCCTTTCCTACTCCTCTAAAACCAACAAATATGAATGTATATTTAAAAAGTTGCTGAGAATGACATTTTCTCTCATTGTGCACATTTTGGGGGGTTTAAATCCCTTTTAGCTAAAAAAAAATAGGAAGGGTTGCAGTAGCATTAAGCTGGGGGTGCCCCACACAGACATGGGTGCTGTCTCCAGAAGATGGTGCTGAAACCTATTTTAACACCAATATCCTGTCAGACAGAAGGCTGCACGCTATCCTCTGCTTTCTTTGCACTCGAGAGGGTCCGTGGGTGGAAACAATCTGAAACAAGAGAAATTATAGAAGGAAGTGTTAAAAACAGGAAGGCGCAACCAAATATCAGCCTGACATGAAGAGTCAAGACACGAGCGAGGAGATGGGAGACATAAGGAAGAGAGATTAGCGAGGCAGGAAAGGAGGCACGAGTAAAATTAAATAGACGAGTGAGGGGAAATAAAAGAGAGCCGAAACAGAGAGGCTTCTGGGAAAGAGAGTCATAGTCATGAAAAGAGCAGAAGAGAGAAATCAGCTTTGGGAAGAGAGGACAGATGGGTGAAAGCAGGGGGAAGTTAGATAAGCAATTTGGTACAAAATCAGCATTTGGAATAAAAAGGGAGATCAGATAAGGAAGGAGGTATAACAATAAGCAAAAGATAATGGAGGGGTGAGTGAGGCAATGCAAAGGGTGCTGTGCTAATTGAGAGCCCAGTGATCAGGCAGACAGGCACTGCTCAGGGTGCGGCTGGTGACAGGTTGAGAGCATCAAGGAAAGTGTAACAGAAATCTGTGCCCATGTGGAAAAGATATTCCTGGGATGTGCCACCAACACCCCTGGAGGAAGAGACAAGGTTAGTGTCCATGAGTATGTATGCATAAGTTTCAAGGGTATTTCTTTTTAGCAGGTTCTACAATGTCCTACTGCCTGGCTGCTAGGGTGACTTGGACCCTATAGCAACCAAATTCCTAATGGATGAGCTTCTGAACAAAGCCAATCACTGAAAAACAACAAAGAATAAAGATCAGTTGCATCAAACAAAATGAATTACCCTTTGGATGGGCTCGCTTAGCCTGCTATTTGATAAGTTTTGCAAAAACTAACATGCGGTGTTATATTCTGATTGTAAGAAAGGCACAACATTTGCTATGATAGGGGATGGGAATGAAAGATCTCTTTGGTAGGCTGGTGAGACTAGAGACAGGGGCTGCAGGTCGCATAATTTTGTAAAAAGGGCTGCTGGGCATTTATTACAGGGGTTGGATCTGGGGCAGCGGGTGCCTGGGTCCACCTGTTGATGGAGATGGGTATGTGGGCATATGGCTCCATAGCAGGCTGGGAGTTATATATCTATAAAGGGGCAGGGTGTTTGGGAGGGTTTATGATGCCATTGGAGGTTATACATGTTACTAGATGAAGAAAAAATGCACTTGGGTCCATAAGTCAGGGTCGGACTGGTCCGTCGGGACACTGGGAATAAACCCGGTGGGTCCCAGCCCGCAGAGGCCCCTGCCGGCCCAGACCTGCCCCCCGGCTGCCCAGCTGTTTTCTGCACATGTGCATGGCATTTTCCACGCATGCACACGGATTGTCGTTTTCTGTGCATGCTTTCAGCGCGTCGTTTAAAGGCTGGGAGGGGGCCCACGAGGACTGATGTCTTGCAGCCCCAGTGGGGCCCCCAAGGCTCCAGTCCAACCCTGGTAGAAGTAGATAGTTCCACTTCCACTGTGACATGGAACTATCTACTACTACTACTGGCCCTTAATAAAATCCTAATACTACTAATTAAATAATCAATCATAAGGTTTAGGAATCGCAGGCTAATGCAGAGTAACTGCTGTTTACATTTTTATTGTTCTTTCATGCGACATGTTTCGGACATCAAGGGCCCTTCCTCAGGGAACTACAGCAGGAACTAACTACATTTAAGTTGTTAGTGTGTAACCCTGAATCCTGACTACTAATTAAATGTCATTATTAGAGATTATTATTAGAAATTATGGACTGCCTGTAAGGAGGGCTAGACTGCATTATTCTTTCACTTTGCTTTCTAATAAATAGTCAGTAACCCATATGGAGATTTTGCACAGATCTTGTGTCTATTGATTTGTTACCATGGCAAATTTAAATACAAGTAAGGGAACTATTATCCAAAAAATGCTTGGTGACTGGGGGTGTATCGACAGATAGAATGTTCATGGGAGATTTTGAAGCGTGCAAAGTTCACCGCCTAAATGTTGTTGGCTTTGTGTTACATTTGGAAAGGCCTTATGGAGGAACTGAATGCTCACTGCACATGTGCATTGACCCCCACCCTCCGACTCCTTTCCACAGCTCCCATTGACCTTAAGTATAAGGCCAATGACATGGATTCTCCGCTGGTGGTGAACCTGCTGCCCCACTGCTCTTCTTCTACTGCTGTGCTGCAGGCACAGCGGATTTCGCATAAAATTCAAAATGGTGCGTTTAGGCACCAAAATCCTCTGTGCAGGCAGTGGAGCAGGGGGCAGCGAATTCTCTGCCTGTGTTTCTCCGCAGGTTGAGATCCATGACATGTGGTCCTGGCCTAACAGAAACCGCAAGTGTTATTACATTTCTCACCAATGCGTTTTTGGGCAAAAAAAAGCTCTCACACCAGAACTTCTGCTGTAAAAGAAAAACTGGCAACATGCGATGAGTGAGAATGCAAATGTGGAGGCATGCCAGACAAAATATTATAAATTGGTAATACCTTATGCATCCCTCCCCTCCCAAAACTGTTCCACTGTCAGACCAAACCTTTTAAGCCTCCTGTTCCTTTCCTAAAAGGCCTTGGAAAAACAGGACTGTTTGGGTCAAAACCGAACAGGTGGCAAACCTGCCAGCAACATTTTGGTGATGTTTAACACTAGGGTTGCCACCTTTGACTTCTGGTATCAGGGGCAGAGCAGTGACATGTGGAGGTAGGTTTATGATATTTGGGGGCATATTTGTGCTTCATGCAGATGTGTTTTTGACATCAGAGGTGGTTATTGGGCAGATTTAGGGTTGCTACCTGTTCGGTTTTGACCCAAACAGTTTGGTTTTTGTAAGGCCTGTTCTTGTCTGAACTTTCTGTTCAGTTTTCAGCCTTATGAAATAAGCCAATACATGAAAAGCATTTAAATACTAAGATGCTCACCTAAACATGGCTTAGTTACTATCAAGTACAGTTCATTTCTTATTATTACAGATACAAAAAAAAAAGCAAATCAATCAAAAATAAGAATGTTTTTTTCTAAACTAGCATTGCTGTATTTCAGAGCTTTCTGGATAATTGATTTCTCTATAATAAATCTCATACCTGTAATTAAAGGATTGGGCTTCATCATCAAGCAGAATATAGCTAGAGATAGGGTTGCCAACACTTGAGAACATTGAGAATACTCAATAGAAATCCAGCCAGTTGCATCTAAGTGATGCAATAACCATGCCCTGGTGCCATAACTTCACCAACACCATTGTGCCCACCTCTGATGTCATCATGCCTGTTCCTACATCACTGCCCCACCCCCAATGTTATCTGCCCCGCCCCCCGTGTTCGGGTTTATCCAACAGCAAAGGTGGCAACCCTAGGCAGATTATTGTTCTGTTTTAACAAGGCTGAAACCCAAATAGGCAGCTGTGATCTGAACACCACTTAGAAAAACCAATTCAGGTCAAAACAGGGCCGCTACTGCCATGAGACAAGGGTAGAACCTTGCTCCAGGGACACAGAGCAGCCAGTTACAAGGGGTGGCAAAAAGCCGCCTCTTGTAACTGTAAAAGCCAAATTTCTGAGTTTAAACCTTAAAATTTGGCTCTGCTAATGCAGAGAGCACTATTGAGCTCAGGGCGCAACAAAAGGGGGTGCTGGGCAGGTACCTGTCCTCTGCCTACCCCTAGTCCATGTTCGATACTTTCGCTCCCCTCCGGCAATCTCTCCCCTTCTGCGCATACGAGCGCACCTTCCGCCGATCTCTCCACTGCATCGCTAACCCTTCTGCCCATGCGCACACACCTTCCGACGCTCTTTCCGCCAAAGGGCATACGTGTACAGACAGTCAAGGGGGAGCGCAGTGGCCAGCCAGGTCGCCTAGGGCGTCCGGTCAGCTTGGCCTGGCGCTGATTGCACTAGTGATGTTGCCCCTTTTGACCTGCTCCAACGCTGATGTTTTAGGGAGGAACTCCACCGGCGATTTCAGCGTGATCCGATGGCCTGCGTAAAAACGCATGTGCCAAGTCGGATGCGACGCAAATAAGGTAAGCTACAGGAACGTCGGATGGTGTCGCAGCGTTAGTCCGACAAGACTGCATCTGAATCCGACAGTTATGTTGCGTCGGATGAACTTCATCCGACATTTCCATCTCTTACTTTATTTCTGTCGCAACCGACTGGACGCCTGCGTTTTTGAGCAGTGCGTCGGATCGCACCAAATCACCCGTGGAGTTCCTCCCTCAAAGGAAAACTATACCTGCAAAATTAATACTTAAGCAACATATATATAACAGTTTATATCATATTAAGTGACATATTGAAAAATCTTACCAAACTGGAATATATATTTAAGTAAATATTGCCCTTTTATATCTCTTGCCTAGAACCACCATTATGTGATGGTCTGTGTGCTGCCTCAGAGATCACCTGACCAGAAATACTACAACTCTAACTGTAACAGGAAGAAGTGTCGAAGCAAAGGACAGAACTCTGTCTGTTAATTGGCTCATGTGAACTAAGAAGTATAGTTTGTTTGGTTTGTTTGTGTGCACCGTGAATCGTACGATCCCTTAATTTCTAAAATGGCAATTTTCTATTTATGATTACCCAATGGCACATACTACTAGAGAAGTATATTATTATGAAAATGGTTTGTTTACATGAAGCAGAATTTTACATATGAGCTGTTTCATATAGAGACCTACATTGTTTGGGGGTTATAGTTTTCCTTTAAGCAAGGAGAGGCAGCATCAGCCCAAGGATCTCCCCTGGGCCAAAACAAACAGATGACAAGCCAAAGTAACACTGGCTCTGTACAAATGCAAAATGTTCAGTGGTTTTAAAGTTCTTTGTAAATACATTTGCATAAGGCTCTCATAGCCCATTATGGCCCACAGTATTCAAGTATCTATTATGGTGCCTTCTATTTTATATACTGTATGTGGTGGAGTAGTGATTATCACTCATTGTTTTCAAGTTACCAGAAGGTGGAGCTCGCTGCTTGGCTTTAGTTCTGGTCAGTCTGAGCAGGCAGCTGAGAAGACGCCTATGTCGGCGGGTCCTTCGAGTGGACGCACAGGCTTCAAACACTTCCTGGTTGGGAAGAGTCGTGTTATTGTGAGCTGGGAAGTGACAGGAAACGTGTTGTGTGTCAGAGGGGAAGGAGCCCTGCATGCCTGTAGCACTGCTGACTGGGGTTTAGAGCTTGAAACGACTCGGGTGGCAGCAGTAGGGTTACTGTGTGTGTGTCAGGTACAGTAGGTTTTGTCTGCTACGGTATGTTTGGCAGCTTTGGGTTATTTTATAGGGAGCTGTGAGTTTTAAAGTGTTCCTGAGGCTTGTTGTGGGCAGTGTGTGTAATATGTGAGGAGCCCAGTGCTGTACCTCTGTGTATAGCAAGTGAGCTTCATTGCTTGTGGGCTATGCTGTAACTAGAAGTGACTGGGCCCCACAGTAAAGGCAGAAAAGCAACCACAAGATAATGATAATATACTGCATAGCAATCATCCCTTCCATGCCCTCTAGCTGCTTTTCAACTTAAGCCCCTTAGCTGTTGGAATGGCTTCCTACCACTGTCACTAAATAGTCTGTTGTGTCGCTATTGTATTACTTTACTGTAATCAGTCCCTTTTCCACTGGGGCAGCAGTGGCACCTTCCGATTGTATTTGTGATTGGGGTGTAGGGTTTCCTGGCTTGGCTGTAGAGCCGGGGGTTATGGTTTCCACGCTGCTGTCAGGTTGCTCATTCGTCTTTAGAATCAGTTTGTTCTTGGATTAAAGGCAGGCGGAAGGAGTTTTATATAAAGGCTACAAGTGACAATGGACAGCTATAACACAAAAACAGGGCTGTAATTGAAGTATTGCCACCTTGCTTGTGTTGTAAGCCTAAGGTAGTGTCAACACCGATTTGAAGTATGAATAATTGTGCCTACGGTGTGCCAGTAAAACACTGTATTAGGGCTGAGTTATTCTGTGTATTGATAACGATGTATGTGTAGACATTGGCAATGTTTTTTCGCATTGTGTGTGTACACTGGTATTTGCAAGCAGTATGCACAGCGCTCTGTGTTGGAGAGACTGATCAGACAGGACTTGTTGCTCTTTTCCTTTGATTTGGGAGCATGGCTTGAGGCGACACAGCTGCCTAGATCTTTGGGGGGGGGGGCAGGTAAGAGGGCATGGACGAAGACTTGGGCAACAGCAGCTCGGGAGCTTCCAGCGAATCGGAAAGGAACCCTGAAACTGAAAGACTTGTGGTGAGCCGGAGACACAGCGTCAAGGCCTTCAGTGGGCTTCGATTCTTCAGGCGCAGGTGAGACAATGGTTGGTAATTCTAAAAAATCATGTGCCATTACTAGGAATGAACCGAATCCAGGATTTGGTTCGGTATTCCGCCTTTTTCAGCAGGATTCGGATTCAGCCAAATCCTTCTGCATGGCCAAACCAAATCCGAATCCTAATTTGCATGTGCAAGTTAGAGACAAGAGGGAAATCGCGTGACTTTTTGTAACAAAACAAGGAAGTAAAAAAATGTTTTCCCTTTCCCACCCCTAATTAGCATATGCAAATTAGGATTCTAGTTCGGTATTCCGCCGAATCCTTCGGGGGTTCGGCCGAATCCAAAATGGTGGATTCTGTTCATCCCTAGCCATTACTATATGACTTTCCCACCCCATGATGTTCTGTGATGTGGCAGGCATGTGACATCTTTATTATTGTCAGTCTCATCTGATCATATGGGTTAATTGCAGTCCTGCGCCTAAATTGCCGTTTTATTTTGTATATGTGTTCTTGTGGTTGTACTGTGTGTAGAATAAAGGATTGTTTCCATTTGATGTTGTCAGCGTGAATCGGATGACTCTATATATTTTCCACTGGTGAATGGTCTCGTGGAACAAAATATCGTATGATGTGTTTTTGCAAATTGCTATTTATTCCATAACAGAAGATTTTGTTACCTTGTGATTTAAGATCATTTTGCTTACTATAATGCAAGGCGGGTGCCCTCTGATTTGGTGGCATTTTTGATACTTACGTTACACTTGTATCCAGACGCTGCAGATCCACAACTCCTACTATCTCTCCATTAGATGAGCTAGTGACGGGATCCTGGGAGTCCTGAAACAGCTGAAGTAACAAAGATTGCCTGTCATTAGATATTCGTTCTGAGTCTTATATCTGGTTCTTTTTAAAGGGGGGTAGTTCACCTTTAAGTTAACGTTTAACATGTTGTAGAAAATTCTGTTAGCAACTTTTCAATTGCCCTTTATTTTCTCTTGTTTCTGAATTGTTGCCTTGTTCTGCCTCTCTTAAGCTTTCAGATGGGGGTCATTGCCCCCGCCAGCCAAAGGCTATTGCTGTTGATTCTTTTTATTCCTCATCTTTCTATTTAGGTCCTCTTGAATTTATCTTTCATTTTTTTCATTCAAACTGCCACCTGGTTTCTAGAGTGAATTGGACCTTAGCAACCATTTCAGGTGCCTTAATCCCTGAACAGAATAGTAATAAACATGAATTAAGCAAAAAAAAAAAAAAAGGTTGTTACCACCACGTGGTATCCCTCCAATGAGCTCCATAAACTCTGTGTGCTCAGCCACCAGCGTCCCGGCTGTATTGTAGATCCAAATGAGCAATTCAGACGGCACTCCGGATCAGTTTGAAGAAGTTTATTGCAACATTAGTGTAACAACATAGCCTGAAGCATTTTCGGGTAGGGATGCACCGAATCCAGGATTCGATTCAGGATTCTGCCTTTTTTTCAGCAGGATTCGGATTCGGCTGAATCCTTCTGCCCAGCCGAACCAAATCCTAATTTGCATATGCAAATTAGGGGCGGGAAATCACGTGACTTTATGTCAGAAAACGAGGAAGTAAAAAATGTTTTCCCCTTCCCATCCCTTATTTGCATATGCAAATTAGGGTTTGGATTTGGTACGGTATTCAGCCGAATCTCCAAAATAGTGGTTTCGGTGCATCCCTAGTTTTGGGAGACATTCCCTTAATCATAGGCAGGGAATGTCTCCCGAAACGCGTAAGGTTATATTCATCTTTCTGTCTCTCAGTCTGCTGCCTTGTTGCTAGGGTAAAATGGACCCTAGCAACCACCTGCTTATATTTCAAACTGAAGAGCTATCGAAACAAAAGCTAAATAATTCAGAACCCCCAAGAAAAATAAAACGTGAAGGCCAGTTGCCAATTGTCTCAGAATATCACTACAATAAATCATACTAAGAGGCAGATATGTGAAACTTGACATTTTTACTAACTTTTACATTTTCTTTCAAACTTTGATTGTGCACTTAATTTTGGAAAAAAACGCAAAACAAATCCATATAAATGTTGATAATTCTACCCCTACCAGTTAATGTAATGGGAAAATACCCCTTTAAAATAATCTCATGGATGAAGTCAACTGTTGTTTGACTTTCATTTATTTATTAAGACACAACAGTGAATTGTGATGCAAATGGTTTCGTCAAGTACATTTGTTGCTCCACATAACCGCTTCCCTTTTTTTTACTATCTGAGAGATAAGGGGCAAATTAATGCCTGGTGCAATGAATATGGTCATTAGTCCCTACGGCTGCTCCTTGTGAACATGGGCAAGTCGCTGGATTTTCCTGTGCCTTCCTCAGTGCTTTTGTGTCTCTTTGCGATTAGGATTTGCTATATGCATTGTGAATGGGACCATTGAAAAAAATATTATACCAACTACATAGCCTGCAGATCGAAATGAATATCGTTCCTCAAAGGTAAAGCCTTTGTATTATATAAATAGAATTGTGCGATTGAGACAATTTATCCCTTTTAACCCATACACCTTCTCTAGTGTTATGTTGTACTACAGCCCTAAGGGTCAATCAGGAGCTATGGAATAAAGAACAGATTAGTTATCCCAGGCATGACATGCCAGTGCAGACTTGTTCCATTCCATACCGTGTTTTTGCTAACATGGAAGTTTTTGGTAGTTTTGCCTACCATGGTTTTTTTTTTTTTCAGTAGGCCAAACATTCAGGGCCAGCATACTCTTTCACTGGCTTCCCATTCAGGCAAGAATGACCCTCTTAGGGCAATACTCATAGGGTCCAGTAAAAGGCAGTTTTGACCCCCGTTTTTCCAAAACAGTGGTATGTACTGTAAAGAAAAGTGGTTTAGTGGCCAGGTTCCCAAACAGTCCCAAATAAGTGTTGGGCTTTCCATCCTAGATTTTCATCTGTAACTATAGAAAAGAGACTGTTCATGTGGTATTTTCATATATTTTTAACTGAGTCAAGGGCAACTAAAACCTTCCTCTTGATCAACTAACAGCTAGGCAGGTTATATATAGACATAAAAGGTTAAACTTGATGGACATATGTCTTTTTTTCAACCTAATTTATTAGTAAAGTCCAACATTCTATGTCTGTGGTCCCCAATTAGTGGCTCATGAGAAACATGTTGCCCCCAGAGGTTCAAAGGGGGTGCTTATTTTTTAATTCTTGGTTTGGAGGCTTTTTTTTGGTTGCATAAAACCAGGTGTACTGCCAAAAAGAGCCTCCTGTATGCTGCCAGTCCACATAGGGACTACCAGCCAACCACGGCATTTATTTGGCACCCCTAGGAACTATTTTCATGCTTGAATTGCTCATGCTTGTATTGCTCCCAGACTCTTTTTACATTTGAATGTGACTCACGGGTAAAAAAAGCTTGGGGACCCCGATCTATGTGATCCTGATTCTGTTGTGGGACTCTACTCAAGTTAGAGTCCTGCATCAGGTCGGGTACCTGCGGAATACCTGCAAAGTGGTCCAGTTTCGGGCAAAAAGTCCCCAATTTCTTGGCCATGCGGGCAGTCCGTGTGTAACCTGGCTGGGTACCCAACATAAGGTGTGGGCGTGATCCCTCCCATCAACCCTTGTGGTTCTTCTAGTCTTTAATTTTTTGAGAAGATTTGGCACCGGAGTGTCGTCACTTCTGGTTTCTCGTGTCCCCTGGGTCTGAAGGTTATTTGGCCTATTGCAGGTTGTGTAGCGGGAACATGCAGGTCAAATTGTGGGTTGTGAGTACTGGTTGGTTGCGGGTTTCATTTTTCAAAATGGACCCACGCAGGACTCTAGCTCAAGTGAGCATATGGGCTTGTGTAAGTCCTCAATGCAGAAAAGAAGGCCCACACTTTTCATCCTTACAGCCCTGGCATCCTAAATTGGATTGTGTCCTTTATTATCTGCAATAAGATTATACCCATATGTATGAGGGTTCCTTCTACACATGGCTCTTGATTAGGCTTGCCACCTCTTCTGGAAAAAAATACCGGCCTTCTTATATATTTATCTTTTTTTCTATATTAATAACATTGGGATCAACCATCATTCTTACTGGCCAGGTCGGTAAAATACCGGCCAGGTGGAAACCCTACTCTTGATCAAATTCACCCTAGAGTGTGTGAATGTTCTAGGGCCCTTAGATTGCAAGCTCCTCTGCAACAGAGGCTATGAATCATATAGTCTTTAGAAAAGCACAGACTAAAATAGGATGGTGCTATATAAAGCACAATAAAAGTTACATTTAGTAATACTGCCGGAGGTATTTTTGCTGATCACGGCAGGGCGCTCTACATGGCACAGGCTGTTACAGTAGAATGGAATCCGCTCTTCTATTCGCCCACACACACACAGCTCAGGCTCTTTTATCTCCTAAAGCTTTCTGATCTCACATATTCCTACCGTCCTGTGGTAGCACATTGTGAGGTGTCACATGCTTCACTTACATCCAGTAGCGAGGGTGTGTTCTGAAAACTCCTTTTTTTTTTTATATATGAACTTTTCTCTGAACAATAGAGAATACGTATAAGGAAAAGACATACTAGGCAGAACCACCTCTTGTCGGCCTGCAACTGAAATTGCTGTCTGGGTCACTGACTTCAGTAAAGAAACCTTAACAACCCCACAGCAGTAGAAATTCCACTACTGATAGCGGCACAACAATGGTAAATAATTTAAAAAAACACCAGAAATCTAAAAAGACAATGTGAACATTGGCTGAGAATATCGCTGTGGGCATGACACTTAAAATTAATTTTAAGCTGAGCTAAATGTATAAACACAGAGGGAGGTCACCCAGACAGTGACTGACTGTCACCATAGAGCGGTTTTGCTGACCGTTGGTGAAGATGTCCGTGGATAGTGCTTCTTTGTTTCCATCTTGCAACACAAATTGCCCTCAGAGAAAGGGACCCTGATGATCCTGTTGGGAGGATGATTTGTAATATCCTGAGGCTGGATGCTGATAAGTAAAGTGCATAACTCCCAACATTTTGGAAATAGAAAGGGGGACTGCGGGTTGAGCTGTAAAAATCGTGACTGTCCCTTGAAAAATGGGACAGTTGAAGTATGAAAGTGGCATTTAAAGTCTCCCATTTTAAGGCCAAGGTTGTATGGTCCAGTATTAGTTTCCCTCTAGCTCAACCTAATGTTCCATGTCTCTTCACCTAGCACCTCTTTATGCACTATTCCCCACCAAACGTCTCCCTAGTACCTAGGGCTCTTTTAACATAATTCTCCTTGCGCCTCTCCCATGTCTTTTGGTGTTCTCTCCAAGCTTGTCTTTCTAGTGCCCCAGGCTCTTTCAGCACTCTCGCTCCATCTGGCATCCCCCAGGCTGCTCCAGGGCTCTCCTTCTGGTGCCCCCGGGGTCCTTTGGTGCTCTTCCATCCCTTGGGTGCTCTCTCTCAAGCGCCCCCAAGCTCTCTCCCTCTAGTGCCTTCCGGCTCTTTCAGGGCTCTGCCTTTAGCCAACCCTGCCCCCTGGGTCTTTCAACTGCATTATACTAGAACCCTTCACTCTTTCAGCAGACTTGCTCTCTCCCCTTTTTGGGGTACTTTATCAACACTCTCCTCTTTTTGGGGTACTTTATCAACACTCTCCTTCTCCTTTTTAGGGTTCACTCAACTCTCTAAACTTTTTTGGGAGTTCTTTCAGTGCTCTGCATTCTCTGGGGCAAATTCACTAAAGGGTGAATTTTCGCCAGCGAGCGTTCCGCCACACTTCGCCAGGGGAAAATTCGCTACCATTACACTAATTCACTAAAATGCGAAGTTGCATCCGGACAGCCGAACTCTGGTGAAGTTTCCCTATCGTTAATTCATCAGTATGACCAATTCATTGAGATCATTCACTAGCATTGATTTCTGCCTAGCAAAACTTTGTTTGAATAGGGCGAGTACATATAGGTCATATGTCATATATGTCTGTATTAGAGATGTGCAAATGCTTAAAGTGGCCACTTATTATTACAAATGTCCAAGGAAGCAAAATAAAGACAAAAGAGATCCTCTAATGCCCTAGACATGAGCCCACCCTAAAACAAATGTTGCATGCCCCTCAAAAATCTTTTAGAGTTAGAACTTTTTAAGGCAATCCCGCTTTAAAATATGAAAAAATTTCCGAATTTTTTAGAACTTTTATGAGTTTTCGGCATACAGGATATGATGTCACTGACATAAGATTGAGGAGGATGTAGTGACAGGTCTAAGGTGGCAAAGGAAGCTCTGGTGAAAGAGGAAAAGTTCTGTAAAATTAGTGAACGATCATTCGCCTGGTGATAGGGCGTGAAACTGCGCTAGCAACGGTCTCTTTTACTATCGAGTTGTCCTCTTTGCCTGTTGGTAAATTGGTGAAGTCCCTGCGGATGAGATTTCTGGCAAATTTTCGTCCCTGTAGTAAATCTGCCCCTGTGACTCTTCTCCTTGCATGTCAGGATTTCCTGGTACAGGTATTGGACCTATTATCCGGAATCATCGGGACCTGGGGCTTTCCGGATAACGGGTCTTTCTGTAATTTGGATCTTCACACCTTAGGACTACTAGAAAATCATGTAAACATTAAATAAACCCAATAGGCTGGTTTTACTTCCAATAAGGATTAATTATATCTTAGTTGGGATCAAGTACAAGCAACTGTTTTCTTACTATAGAGAAAAAGGAAATAATTTTTAAGATTTATAATTATTTGATTATAATGGAGTCTATGGGAGACGGCCTTTCCGTAATTCGGAACTTTCTGGATAACGGGATTCCGGATAATGGATCTTATACCTGTAGTAGTCCCTCCGCTGCTTCTTTTAACATTTTACAGCCCAGAGAAATTTTATCGGCATGCTAGACTTCTGCTTGATATTTCATTCTGTATGTTTTTTTTGTTTTTCAATGACACTTCCATACTTTAATAAAAAATGCAGGCATTCTGACAAACTCGTCCATTAAACAGCATTGCGCTGCGAGGAGCCTTTTTATTCAGTGGAACAGATGGAGAATGCTCGTTGGATGTTATTTATATGGGAGTCAGAAACTGCTTTTATCAAGAGGAATGAGCAGTAGCAGTAAATGTCAGGTTCTAATTTGGTTAATTACATTTAAGCTTTCCTCTACTGCTTTCCCCTCTCATAGCTGCTTTGCACATCATTTAAATCAAATTAGTTTGTCTCCAATATTGAACAATATAAGGTTTAGCCGCTGTCTGTTCTATGTTGAACGTTTATTATATAGTGGCAGCAGGCAATGCTTAGACACACATTTATCAAGGGTCCAATTATAAAAAAAAATTAAAACTCCTATGAACTCGAAATCGAATTTTATTAATAAAATCAAATTTTTAAAAGTCGGGTGAATAGAATCGACCTGAAAACTCGAATTGTATTCGATTCGAATTTAAAAAACTTCAGAGATAAAAAACTTGAATTTCAGAAAGTCTGTAAACCACTCCAAATTGATTCCTGGACGTCTCCCGTTGACCTAAACAGCAATTCAGCAGGTTTTAGGTAGAGAATAGTCGAATTTGAGTTCTTAAAGGGGTGGTTCACCTTTAAGTAAACTTTTGGTATGTACTAGAATGGTCAATTCTAAGCAACATTTCCATTGGTTTCCATTATTTATAATTATTTGCCTTTTTCTTCTGAATCTTTCCAGCCTTCAGATGGGCGTCGCTGACCCCATCTAAAAAGCAAATGCTCTGTAAGGCTACACACTTATTATTACTGCTAATTTTTTTGCTCATCTTTCTAGTAAGGTCCTCTTCTATTCATATTCCATTCTCTTATTCAAATAAATGCATGGTTGCTAAGGTAATTTGGACCCTAGCTACTAAATTGTTTATAATGCAAATTGAAGAGCTGCTGGATAAAAAGCTAAATAACTCAAAAACCTTAAATAATAAAAAATGAAAACCAATTGCAATTTGTCTCATAATACCCCTCTCTATATCATACTAAAAGTCAACTCAAAGGGGAATAACCCCTTTAAAGGGCCGCAGTAGGATAAATCTCGAAAATCAAATTAGAAATTTATTAAACAACTCGAATCGTATTTGAATAACTCCCTAGTTGAATTTGACAGATTTGACCATAAAATAACTCTAAAATTCGAATTTCGAACTTTCAATTTAACACTTGACAAAGCTGCCCCTTAGTGTTTTCTAAATCCATGATATGTGTGTGTGTGTGTGTTTATAGTATGTTCCAGTGATAGGCCATTGGCTCACTAAGCATAATGGGAGTTTTAGTTCTTGGCCATAAGAAATACCCTACCCTAGCTAGTGTCGACCTGAACACCAACGACATGCTTTCTTTCTGCCTCCTCGATAGGAAAGTGCAAGAAACAATTCCTTGTGAGTGGCAACAATTTGCTTGGGGTTAGTTACCATTACTGGTTTAAAGCTGAATACAGTGCAAAATCATAAAAAACAGGTTGCATGTACTGTGTCATGTTGCTGTCGGGTACGGTGACCCTTTTCGCAGCCTATGTGTCGGTGCTCCCCAAAGGAGAACTTTATCCACTGGAACAATGAGAAGCCAATTCCCCATCCATACGTTGTTTGCACTTCCTTGAATTACTTGTATTTCCTGAAGCATGGGTGGGGGGAAACGTACCTTCCTCTAATGTTCTATTGTGCATGTCTGCCCCTGTGGCCTAGGGTAACCCGCAGCATGGATGACACTCCTCTCAAAAACTACAGTATTACAGCAAACAGCTGCGTTTTTAAAGGGAAAGTACCTCCTTTTTTTTTTTTTCTTACCTGGACTCATTCAGTTGGACTTATGTAGCAAAAAACTTAAAATAAATGGAATTGCATTTTATTTTTCAACAGACATAGGGGGTATCATTACACCCTCAACATAAAGGATCTTGGGAAATAGCTTATTAGCCTTATCATGGTGTTTTTTTTTAATCTGTTGAATCGGGTATGTTTGTGTAAAACAAAAATATTATCTGGAAGTTTGAATATGATCTACATAAGCTCAACCGAATGAGCTCTTGTCAAAAATGTTTAAAAATCATTCCCTTTTTCTCTGTACAGGTATGGGATCTGTTATCTAGAAAGCTCCGAATTACGGCATGGCCATCCCCCATAGACTCCGTTATAATGAAATAATCTAAATTTTTAATTTTAATATATATATATATATATATATATATATATATATATATATATATATATATATATATATATATATATATATATATATATATATATATATATATATATATATATTTTGCCAAATAACAGCACTCCAAGGAAGTAAATAACGCCAAAAAGATTAGTAATATGCCAGGTTTATTAGTTCCAACGTTTCGGCTCCATGTTGGAGCCTTCGTCAGGGAAAAGGCTTTGACCTTCTCATGGAGTGCGTTCCAATATCGATTTTTATATATATATATATATATATATATATATATATATATATATATATATATATATATATATATATATATATATATATATATATATATATATATATATATATCCTCTGGACTGCTAACTGCTGTACCCCTGTACCCCCCATGACCTCTTGACCACTATATCTCTCCTATTTTATTGTTTTCTTTTATTGACACTGCAAGGTAATCTGTAAAGAATGGAGGTTTATGCAAGTCTGAAACTGCCATATAAACCAGAGAAAACATACTGTAGCAAGAAAAAGACACCTAAGCATTCACTGTAGTAATATCATCACACTTTGTTTATATAAATATAAAAGGGAATATAAGTAGTGGTCCATTCACGATTCAGGAAATGCATTGCTTGGATTTACAACATTGCCGTCTAGGGTAGCTTTTAGGGATGCACCGAATCCACTATTTTGGATTCGGCCGAACCCCGAATCCTTCGTGAAAGATTTGGACGAATACCGAACCGAATCCGAACCCTTATTTGCATATGCAAATTAGGGGTGGGAATGAGAAATTTTTTTTACTTCCTTGTTTTCTGACAAAAAGTCACGTGATTTAACTCCTTCGCCCCTGGGTTCGGATTCGGCTCGGCCTGGCAGAAGGATTCGCCCGAATACCGAACCGAATCCTGGATTTGGTGCATCCCTAGTAGCTTTATAAGATTCAAATAGTGGATGCTCAGCAGGCATTAAACAAACTGATCAAGGGTTTAGGGAAGAATAGCTACGCCTTCTATGTAAATGGGCTGTGAGGGTCAGTCTTAAAATTACAACAGCTACAAACCCCCTCCCACTACTTCCTACTCCAGTTCTTCCAGGTCAGGAAGTTGTAACATAGAGCAATTGTACAAAACAGGAAGTGATATTATGGGAAACTGCTTCCCCTTCATTCTTACAACACACCATTATATTTAAATGTGTTCATCTTGCTTTTTTTTTTTTTAAAGGCAACATACAACAGCATTTATTTCCCATGAACTTTTAATTATATAAAAAAATAATATAATTTGGTGTAACTTTCCAATATACATTCATAACATATTCCTTTTCACGGATTATTTTTTAAATGTAATCAAAATTGAAAAGGGTGTTTGTCTCATTCTATTCTCTCTTTATGACTTTTGGAACACTGTAACAGAAATCTGTTTTTCCCCCAGGTCTGTTATTTAACTAGCTTCTGATGTACTGTCTCAGAAGTCAGAACCAGAAGTGCAAACAATAAAAAAAAAAACAAAAACAAAAAAAACAGCCAGAGACCTTGTGCTTTTGAATCCAATTACATGTAAAAATGATTTTAGAAAACATTTTAATAGAACAAAAAATATCTTTTGGGTGTGACTCCCCTAGTTTGTGATGAACACTTGTGTTTGCAATTACAGGCTGCTTATTTGCAAAAGATATGTGAAGGCACATTTGCAATATACAAATGATTCTTTTAATGGAGCTCATGTTTATTTTGGCAGGTCTTAGAGTGAAAAAAATACAATATGCAAAATTCTTTACCGCTTTAGAAGATATTGTGTCCCAGTGACTGTGGGATAGCAGGTATAGTAGGGAGAGATGGTGCCTATAGTAACAGTGGATAATAGTCTCTGGGAAGGGAGTGTGACTGTGGGATAGCAGGTATAGTAGGGAGAGATGGTGCCTATAGTAAGAGTGGGATAACAGTCTCTGTGAAGGGAGTGTGACTGTGGGATAGCAGGTATAGTAGGGAGAGATGGTGCCTATAGTAACAGTGGGATAATAGTCTCTGGGAAG
The DNA here is from genome assembly GCF_017654675.1 of Xenopus laevis. Classification (NCBI taxonomy): domain Eukaryota; kingdom Metazoa; phylum Chordata; class Amphibia; order Anura; family Pipidae; genus Xenopus; species Xenopus laevis. Next base: position 14,438,299 of record NC_054378.1, read on the forward strand.
GGAGTGTGACTGTGGGATAGCAGGTATAGTAGGGAGAGATGGTGCCTATAGTAACAGTGGGATAATAGTCTCTGGGAAGGGAGTGTGACTGTGGGATAGCAGGTATAGTAGGGAGAGATGGTGCCTATAGTAACAGTGGGATAATAGTCTCTGGGAAGGGAGTTTGGTTGGAAAATAGCAGGTATAGTAGGGAGTAGCACAGTAACGAACTACCGTACTCTTTTGTAGCTATAGAATACCTATATTGTTGTATCTAAAAAGAGCAGATTTATTCTGAAGGTCCCGTGGCATCACACACCCATTTAGAAGATCTGCCTGAGGTTGTATGAATATATATGAAATATTTAATTGGAGTCTTGTGACTTTATAAATCTTACAGCTCATGGTACAAACCGTTCAGGTGAAAGTACAGATGATTTACTGGACAAACAAAAACTGCATTTCTTCCCTTAAATCAACTCTGTTACATATTGTGGTGGGGGGGGGGGGGGAACTGGTTTAGCAGCATGCTGCAAGATAACTACATGCCTAAACTGGTAGCCCAGACTAGAGCTCCTACATTGTTAATGATATCACTCATACACCATTCCACTGCACTATCACCACTTTCACTCTGATCTCTTCATGTTTTACTTCATTAGGGTTGGTGCCCTTCCCCTGACATACTTACTATAATTCCATTGATAAGCTCCATGTAAGCGGCCGGGCAGATGCTGTTGGACAAAGTCCTTGAAATCACCTAAAATACGTTTCTCAATGAGTGACCAATAGTTAGAAATTGACCAGAGGACCCCCGTTCCTCCTGCTGTCTTTTTGTACAGTATTTCCATACTCAAAACTTTTGTACTGTATCTTTTGTTTGTGCGTATATATATATATAATTTTTTTTTATGTTTAACTTGCTTTTTCTTTGCATATAAAGGAGCCACTTTGGCAACAAGTCGGGCAACATTCTTGTCTTGTCGTCCCAAGATTTGTTAGTGACATCATCATGACCAAGTATGGAGTCGGGTTATATGTGACCTCCAAAAGGGCACTCCCTCGTCTGAAGTTTCGCTGAATGTTTTTATTTCGTAAAGCCAAGCAAGCGTTGTACTGGTGCATTGTTAGAGCCGACGGGTGCAGTCCCACACACAAATAAAGTCAAATATGCAGACACACTTGGGTCCCATGCAGTAAAAATGGGGCTTGATCTGCTCAGACTTATTTCACTGTGTAAAAAAAAACATACTGTTATAAATAAATTTATAGTAGTATGTTTTTGTTTTCTTCGTTTGCATATATATATCTATTTTATATCTATTTTATATATATATATATATATATATATATATATATATATATATATATATATATAATTAAGATCAGGGATGTCCCTGAGGAAGGTCACTGTTAGGTGAACAAAACATTGGATTCCTTATGCTTAAAACCACGGGCAGAGGGGATCTAAATATTTGCACTTCCTCTTCCTGGGCTGTTCTCCTTCCTGGTGGTCAGGCAAATGACCCCCTTTGCTTTGATCCGTAAAGAGCCATTGAAAGCATTGTGAAGCATTTTTATGAAGCATGAGCGCCCTCTTGTGGTCAAAGTTACAACAATCCTGGCCAGTAGAGATCAATGGTTAAAAAAAAAAAAAAAAAACACCCTAAGCAAACCCCTCCTCTTTGTCCAGCCAGCAGGAAAGAGAACAGCCCAGGAGTAGAAAGAACAGAATCGGTCTTTATTGAAGCTCGAAAGTGCTTCATCCCCGAAGTGCCTGTGTCACACAAAGTGCTACGGTGCTACTTCACCTTAAAGGAGAAGACAAGTCATCCTGCACTTGTGGTTGCCAAATGTTAGGCACCACAAGTGATTTTTAATGACTTACCTGAAACCCCAGGCCGGTGCTCCTATCAGCAGAAAACTGCACAGGGTAATACCAGTGAGCACCACGGAGCACTTCTTTCCGCCTTCCGATTTCTTCACTCGGCTGTGCATGCCCAGTAAAACGAAACGGCGAACTTTAACTAGAAAGTCGGCTATTTCGTTTACCTGCGCATGTGTTTGCCCTGTGAAATTTGAAGCAAGAAGAAGCCAGAAGAGGATCGCTCCTTGGTGCTCGCTGGTATAACCCCGGGCCGGTGCAGTTTTCTGCTGATAGGAGCACCGGCCTGGGTTTCAGGTAAGTTAATACAATCGCTTGGGGTGCCTAACAACTACACTTGATCTTAGCCAAAAGGCTTGAGAAGTACTGGATCGGAGGGCTTTACCTAAGGAAAAATAGGAAGGAAGTTGGATCTAATTTCCAGGGGGAGATTCTTTAAAGGATAAGTAAACCTTAAAAATAAGTGACTGTAAAATTGATGAGGGTGTTCTTCTAAGCACTTTTGCAAATGTACATTCCTTTTTTCTTTAATTCCAAGATATTAAAGGATCAAGGAAGTTGTCAGGAGAAAGCTGGTTTGATGTTATTCTGGTTAGGAAAGATTTCAGAAAGGTTTCAGAAGAACATCAGAGCAGCCCAGACCCAGACTAGAAATCTGTGGGTTTTGACAAATGCCAGAGGGGCTGCTGTAAAATGCCATAGAAAATGACTACTAAGAGGGCTGCTGGGGGCTGTTTGGGCCTCTGTGTACGAGGAATGCCAGGGCCTATTTTGAATCCCTGTCCAGTCCTGGAGCAGCCTCTTTCTTTTTCCTGACAACTTCCTTGACTACTTGGTCAAGTGCTTAGAATAGCATTCTCATCAATTTTACATTCACTGATTTTTAAGGTTTACTTATCCTTTAAAGGGCTAATGTGAATGGGGCCAGGTACAATGAGGAGAGAACCAGGTCTTTTCATTGGGGCTAAAGGGGAAAAAATTGCCAGGGACATTTAACTGCCCTTGAAGCGTGACATTTCCATTCAAATCTAAATAAAGGGGAACTATTTAATTTTCTGTTGACTCAAGGACATGCCATGACTAGAAAAAGCTTTACCTTCAGCAAATAAAACACATTGAAACAAATGTTTGCAGTGACAGTAGTGAAGATGCTGAATTAGCTGCCTCATTGGCAGATATATTAAACTTCATGGTGCAGATGCTGATTATTTTTTTAAGAAATGGTTCACATGTTTTACAAAGGAGTGTTATTCCCTGCAGAAAACAATACACCTATATTAATATATGTATTTATATCTCTGAACTTTACACATGTGGTATATTACCCTCTATTTTGTTATAATACTATAGCAGGGTGACTTTTACTGCAATGATTCTATATATATATCTGTAACATTGTTATGAGCTAAGGGGGCCCAGTCTGAAGGTCAGTTAGGAGGAGATTTGGGGTGAGTGCTTATTTGTGCCCTGGGTACCCCTGGAACTATAGCAGGGTGACTGTTACCCCAAAGTTTCTGAATATCTGTAACCTTTTAATGAGCTAAGGGGGCCCAGCCTGAAGGCCAGTTAGGGGGAGATTTGAGGTGAGTGCTTATTTGTGCCCTGGGTACCCCTGGAACTATAGCAGGGTGACTGTTACCCCAATGTTTCTATATATCTGTAACCTTGTTATGAGCTAAGGGGGCCCAGCCTGAAGGCCAGTTAGGGGGAGATTTTGGGTGAGTGCTTATTTGTGCCCTGGGTACCCCTGGAACTATAGCAGGGTGACTTACAGCAATGTGTAAATATAGTGGTTCTTGTATGCTGGGACTTGTAGTTTAGTATATACAGTATGCAGTCCTGTATGGGTATATATGAATTTTATACTGTATCAAACACGGTTATATTTATAAATGTGTCGTCTTATATGGAATTCAGTCAGATAATGGCTTCTCCTGCTCAGGTTTATATACAGTACGTCCCGTGTGAGTGAAAGGGAATAGTGTAGGAGCAAGTGGGATGAATTGTCTCCACTGCAATCTGTGTAATTATCTGTGGCCCTATGGCTTGAGCTGTAATATTCTACACAAAGCAACACAATTACAGGAGAGATGCTGAAGGCAATCGGCACAGCTTGTAAGGAAGGGGGAGAGAAAAATCTTTATAAACATTTTGCTGAGTTCATACAGCAAACAACCTTCTTTTCAGAACAAAACAACTGCTCTTTTATGTCGTTACTATTTTCTTTTGCTAATGCACGATGACTAAAACTGACGTCAGTTTGTGGCTATTGAAGGTATGTTGCGTCCTGCCAGGGTGCTCACCCAGAGGCGTCCCAGTTAATTGCAGGCACTATATTATTGTTATACGTAGGCAGCTTCATCTTTGTACGATTGTCTTTGTGTTCATTCACAGAAATAGAATGGCGGGATTTGCAACCAGCATCTTGCTGGAAATCCATCTAACCAATGACACCCAGCTTCCCTGGAAAACACATGTTTTAAAGGAGAATTCAATCCCCCCTATAATAAAACCCACTCCACCCTACTCTACATAGTCCCCCCCCCTCCATGCTTCTGCCCGCAAAGGTTATAACTCCGCTAATCCTGTAATTATCCCTCTTTGCAGAGTAAGCGCAGCGGAGCTCACGGACACCATCTTCTTCTCTTCGGTAATCTTCGGAAAGTAAGCGCCGTATCGGCGCATGTGCAGTTGAAGCAATCTTCTGGTTGCGGACACTGAAAGTGATGGAAATAGCCGAAGGGAAGGAAGAAGACCCGAAGATTACCAAAGAGAAGAAGATTGCGCCCGTGAGCTCCGCTTACTCTACAACGAGGGGTAATTACAGGATTAGGGGCAATTACTTTAGTTATCTCCTGTGCGAGCGGGGGCAGGGAGCGGGGACTATGTAGGGTAGGAGGGAGTGTTTTATTATATGGGGAGTTAAATTCTCCTTTAACTGCCCTTACTTTAAAGAAATCCTTTGTATGCTTCTGTTATAAGGAGAACTAAAGCCTAAATAAAATCATATTGCTAGAAATTAGAGTCCTGCGTGGAACCAATTTATTAAACCTTAACTCGCAACCTGCATACTTACCCGCAAGTACCTTATCCGCAATCTGATCCGCGATAAGGAACAGGAACTGCATTGTAAACCGCAAGTGACTTCATTGGAAGTTGGCGTGATCAGAAAAAAAGGAGTAAAACAGGAAGTGACATCATTGAAAGTAGGTGTGATCAGAAAAAAAGGAGTAAAACTCGCTATTGAGAAGACCGCCGACCCGCGTCTATACCCGCTCCCGAAACTTCTACCTGCAACCCGCAAGGTACCGCAGGTTTTTGTGTGTAACCCATGGGTACCCAACCCACTGCAGGACTCTACTAGAAATGCTGTATTTCATATACTAAATTCATTTTACCAACCTAGAAGTTCAGCAGCCCTAGAACAGTAATGATCCAGCCCTCCACAGTTGCCCCCAGCAGCTCCCCATCTTATTAAGCCTCTTTTGTTTGTCAGTGGCACTGCACATGCTCAGTGGGCTCTGGGCTACTGTTGCTGTTGGGAAGCTGAGCTGAGGGTTGTGGTCATAGAAGCCAATGCTACAATGATTATTATGAATGAATTCTGATGCAGAATGAACTTGTTTCTATGCTGCCAGGTAATGTAAACTATTGTGAGTGGGTCCCTCAGCTCAGGTAAGTGATTGCAGCCCAGAGCATGTTCTATGGACATCAGAAGAAAGCAATATAGGGAGCTACTGGGGCGTCTTATCTGCTTATGGATCTTGTGCTGGTACAGAGCCCCATATAATAAAGTATAGCCTTTGTAGCTTAATTCTGTGCTGAGCCTTAGTTTACAGTCCTGCACAGAACCAGTTTTTGAGACTCCAAACCACAACCTGCATATTTATTTAGCTTTTAATTCAGCCGCTCTCCAGATTGTTTAAGCTCTCTGGTTGCTAGGGTCCAAATGACCATAGTAATCATGCACTAATATGAATAAGAAACTGGAATATCAATAGGAAAGGGTCTGAATTGACAGAAGACTAATAAAAAATATCAATAACCATTACAGAGCATTTGTTTTTTAGACGAGGGTCAGTGACCCCTATTTGAAAGCGGGAAAAGAGTCGGATAGAAAGGCAAATAATTAAACCGCTATAAATACTATAAGGGAATTATGTCCCTGAAACTGAACTTATGTCCAATTGTTCAAGCACAGTTGCATTAAATTGTACTATGCTCTTTTCACTTGATGGACGTAAATGATCCTTTATGTCTTTGTAAAGACAACAGCTGCCTGCGTGGGTGCAGTTCCTTATCTGGTCAGCAGGGGCCGCTCCTGATCTTGTGTGTGAGCACTGGTGCTGTGAGTTGTGGGCTAAAAACAGAGTGCAGCACTTCGTAGGTTATACGACCTTATGAAAGTGGCGTCATAGGTGCAAATGATGTTTGTGTTGCTTGCATAATCATCTGTGGGGCCTTTGTACGCATTATTTAGGCTGCTGCCCCTATCTGCCTTCTCTCTTTCAGCCTGCCTGTCTATAGACCTCTTTCAAATGTCTTTTATTCAGTTATTTTCAGGAAACAAGAGGCAGTAAGTCCATTCTGAAGTATCCCTGAGACAAGTCAGTGTCTAGTCCATGTCTTGCACCTGACCTGGTGCCACTCTCTACTCCTATGACTTTCATATCGCTATATAACTTCTTGTTGCAATCGGATTGTTGGTCTGGGGGTTTGGGGGGATGAATGGAGAAACCCAGTCTGGTCCACCTTATTAAGCAAGCATGAAGCATGTCCTTTTTGTTAACCTCTTGGCCACTTTTTTATTAAAGGGGTGGAACCTTTAAAGGAACCCCAAAAAATGGAAGTGCTTTATAGTAATGACAATAAAATGTACTGTTGCCCTGCACTGGTAAAACTGGTGTGTTTGTTTGAGAAAGACTGCTATAATTTATAAAAACAAGCTGATGTGTAGCCGTTGGGGCAGCCATTCAAACACAGGATAACAGATAAGTACTACTATAGTTTATATAAACGAGCTGCTGTGTAGCCATGGGGGCAGCCATTCAAGCATAGGATACACAGTAGATAACAGATAAGTACTACTATAGTTTATATAAACGAGCTGCTGTGTAGCCATGGGGGCAGCCATTCAAGCACAGAATACACAGTAGATAACAGATAAGTACTACTATAGTTTATATAAACAAGCTGCTGTGTAGCCATGTGGGGGCAGCCATTCAAGCACAGGATACACAGTAGATAACAGATAATTTCTGAAGAATCACATTGTACACTACAGAGCTTATCTATCTGCTGTGTATCCTGTGCCTTTTCTCCATTTTGAGCTTTGAATAGCTGCCCCATGGCTACACAGCAGCTTGTTTTTATAAACTATAATAGAATTACTGAAGCAAACACACCAGTTTTACCAGTGCTTCACAACACTACATTATAGTTTCATTACTGTACGGTGTTCCTGTTCCTTGCTGTCTAGTGCACCATTTGGTAGAATGCTATTCTTCTTTTGTCCATGGCCAGAGAAGTTCTCTCTGCAGGGTTGGATCGGCTTGACGGATTACAAGAGAATCCTCTAGTCTGGGACAGTTCCCATGCACTTTATCCTATATCCTCCATAACACTATATAACCTCTATAGCATTTGTCATGGTCTCATCTAATTGCTGTGAGAGTGGCTCCTGGATGTCTGATTCTCTGGCGGCCCTAGGTCTCATGTGCTACAGGTATGGGACCTGTTATCCAGAATGCTTGTGACCTGGGGTTTTCCGGATAATGAATCTTTCCGTGATTAGAAAATCATGTAAACAGTAAATAAGGCTGGTTTTGCTTCCAATAAGGATTGATTATATGATAGTTGGGATCAAGTACCAGCTACTGTTCTGTTATTGCAGAGAAATCCCTTTGGATTATTTAATGGATAAAATGGAGTCTATGGGAGACTGCCTTTCCATAATTGAGAGCTTTCCAGATAATGGTTTCCGGATAATGGATCCCATACCTGTACTGATTTTCTTTCTTTTGCTACTTCTGTTTTTCAACGGGTTATATAATAGCTGTCTCTTTCTGTCTTCCCCTCGCTATAGAGCTTGTGTCTCTCACTTTCATTTTGACTTTCTCACACTCACTCTTTCATTCCCCCCCCTCTCTTTTTTGGTTACTGTCCTGATACTTACCCCCCTCATTCTGCAAGAGGTGACCTTTATTTTTTTATACACCTCTTGCGTTGAGCATTGCCCTCTCTCTAAAGTTTATCTGCCATTTTGGCTCTCCCTCTTTTAAAGGGGCAGATGTCACTTTTTTTTTTTTTGATGACGTGCTCTGTGATCTTCAGTTGATCTTCATTCTTTTTACATTTTTGTGTGTTTCTATTGATTCAGCTCTCCAGTTTAGATTTTCAGCACTTGACAGGTTGCTGGGGTCTATTTTACCCTAGCAACTAGGCAGTGAGTTGAATGGGAGACCGGAAGGTGAACAGGAGAGGCCTGAATAGAAAGATATCCGGAGTAAAAAGCTGTGCAGGCTGCATGTATTAGATCCAAATAATTGCAAACTGCCCTCAGAAGAGCAACTGACCTATAATCCTGCACCAGCACTAATCCCCTTTTCTGCCTCTGCTGCAGGCTTGCTGGCACTTTCAGGGTTAAATGCTCTTGCAGGATGGCGCTGACCCATACAGCTTCCCTTGCTTTGGACTTGGACAGGTGCCTTCAAGCACTTATGTTTACCTGTGCCATATTGTAACAAAGTATTAAAAAATAAAAAATATATATATATGTATATACACATATACGTGTGTGTGTGTGTGTGTGTGTGCACGCACGCACGCACACACACACACACACACAAATATAAGAGGTCTTCTGCACTCAACCCATGATATATACAGGTGTGGGAAAGCTCCGAATTATAGAAAGGCCATCTCCCATAGACTCCATGTTATACAAATAATCCAACATTTTAAAAAGGATTTCCTTTTTCTCTGTCATAGGCCCCAAGCATTCTGGTTAACAGATCCCATACCTGTACACATGATTATATGTATAGTATAATTGATTTATGTATTGGGGTGGTTCACCTTTAAGGTAACTTTCTAGTATGTTATAGAATGGCTAATTCGGAACAACTTTTCAGTTGGTCTTCGCTATTTATTTTTTATAGTTTTTGAATTATTTTCCTTCTTCTTCTGACTCGCCCCCAGCTTTTTGATGGGGGTCACTGACCCCATCTAAAAAACAATGGGGCTACAAATTTATTGTTGTTGCTGCTTTTTATTGCTTGTATATCTATTCAGGCTTCTCCTATTTAAATTCCAGCCTCTAATTCAAATCAGTGCATGGTTGCTAGGGGAATTTGGACCATAGCAATCAGATTGCTGGACAGGTGCTGGCTAAAAAGCTAAATAACTCACAAGCGACAGATAATAAAAAATGAAAACCAATTGCAATTTGTCTCCGAATATCAACCTCTACATCATTCTAAAAGTGAATTCAAAGGTGTACAACCCCTTTAAAGCGGTTGTTCATCTTTGAGATAACTTTTAGTATGATGTAGAGGTTGATATTCTGAGATAATTTGCAATTTGGTTTAATTTTTTATTATTGAAGGTTTTTGAGTAATTTATCTTTTTATTCTACAGCTCTTTTAAGCAATCTGTAACTAGGGCCCAAATTACCCTAGCAACCATGCATTGATTTGAATAAGAGACTGGAATATGAATAATAGAATAGAAGGATCAGTAATGAAAAGTAGCAATAACAATAGCCTTACAGGGAATTTGTTTTTTTAGGAGTCAGCAACGCCCATTTAAAAGCTGCAAAGAATCTGAAGAAAAAGACAAATAACTATAAAAAAAAAAAAATAATGAAGACCAATTGAAAAGTTGCTTAAAATTGGTCGTTCTATAACATACTAAAAGTTACTTTGAAGGTGAACCACCCCTTTAAGCATTGCTGTAAAAAACATTATTTTCACCTAAAAATCATCTGATTTCTCAAAGTTCTCCCCCCAGGTCTAGCTGCGGCTTTACCCTGCTCGCTTTTTTCTTCTTCTAGCATGTGACTCACACCTTGCAGTTTCAGCCTCTGGGTGTTTGTGGGGGCTGCTCGAAAAAGTGTAGGGGGGGGGGTAGTAGATGCTAAAGGGTAAATAGTGCTGAGAATAAAGGAGCACACTTGGCTGTGCACCTTCATTTTCGCTTTCCATATCTCTGCTCTAGAAATGCACTTGCACGTACGGAGGGTGATGGGAGTTATTCCAATCACGGGCGTGCCCTGAATTTAGAATCCAGGATTCTCTTCCAATAATATTTCCTTTTTCTGAAGTTCTTCGCCCTGCCAAACCATCTCCTCTGTCAGGCAGCCTAGCGGGAGCCAGGGATCCTTTGCAAAACACAAACACCAAACTAGGACTTAAACGCCTTGTGACTCTTGGCTGCAGAACTGGCAGCCTCCCTCTTTCTCTCTCCTTGTCCAACTGATGCACAAAGTGCCCCCATATGCACAACCCCTTTCACACATCTAATGAAAAAGTACTTGCATAATACAGGTATAGGACCTGTTATCCAGAATGCTCAGGACCTGGGGTTTTCTGGATAACGGATCTTTCCGTAATTTGGATCTTCATATCTTAAGTCTACAAGAAAATCATTAAAGGGGAAAGGCTAGAAATGCTGTATTTTGTATACTAAACATAAACATGAACTTACTGCACCACAAGCCTAGTCAAACAAATAATTTATGCTTTCAAAGTTGGCCACAGGGGGTCACCATCTTGTAACTTTGTGAAACATCTTTGCAAGACCAAGACTGTGCACATGCTCAGTGTGGTCTGGGCTGCTTAGGGATCGTCATAAATGATCAAAACAGCACAAGTCAAATAATATCTTCCAGAAGCCGATACAACAAGACTGATTAATAATCAGAATAGGCAGACTGCACCGGGTCATTTAATCTTATGTGGATTTTATAGTTTTGTATTGTTTAATACAAACTTTCTCCAACTCCAGTGGCTGCAGCAAATTAATCCTCCAAATAGAATCCCAGTTTATCAGTTTAAATCTGGCTCCATGCCCTTTGTCCCTGCAGCTGGAGTTGGAAACCGTCAGGGTAGGACTCCACGAGCGATTTTGTCGCGATCTGTCGTGCTGTGACAAAACACATGCGACAAAAATAAAGTAAGAGATAGAATTGTCGCATGGTGATGCAGCGGATACAGACGAAGCACGCAGCATCCGACACTCGTATCGCGTCAGATCAACGCTGCGACACCATGCGAAAATTCTATCTCTTACCTTGTTTTTGTCGCATGCGTTTTGTCGCAGTGCGTCTGATCGCGACAAAATCACTCGTGGAGTCCTACCCTAAAGAGGATGTAAAGGCAAAAATAAAATACAGTACAAATCTCTACACAGTCGACGACTGCTCTACAGGGAAACAAACAAAGCTGCTTGAGTTCTGCATGGCTGGGAAGTAAGGAGAGGGCTCCCCCTGCAGTTCATAAGTATGATTGATTGTTTCCCTGCAGAGCAGTTAGGGACCGTCTGACAATTCCTATCCACAGCAGTAAATGAAGGGAGAATTTTACTGCATACAGTCAGGTTTCTAATAAAAACGGTACACATTATTTAATTAAAGTACATTGAAGATAGGTGTATTTTTCATTAAAGAAAGTAAAAATGGGATTTTATATTTTTGCCTTTACATGCCCTTTAAATAAACCCAATAGACTCTTTTTTGCTTCCAATAAGGATTTATTATATCTTAGTTGGGATCAAGTATAAAGTACTGTTTCATTATTACAAAGAAAAAATGAATCATTTTTAAAAATTTGAATTATTTCATTATAATGGCGTTTATGGGAGGCAACCTTCCCGTAATTCAGAACTTTCTGGATAACAGGTTTCCGGATAATGGATCCCATAGCTGTACCTTATTTTAATGTTTTACTGTATTAAGAAAACCAAATGAAATGGTGATGCTGTCCCTTTCCCTTTAAATCAGCTCTTCAGTCTCTTATTGAAAGATGAAAGGGCAGGGTCACCTGATCTGATCAGTTGCAGCCTCACTGACAGTCTGTTGGAGCTTATTGTGATCAAATTTGATAATAATATTTGACACCCCCAACAAATTTTGAACTTTTTTTTCTTTTCCTGCATTGCCAAGGGCCCCAATTTTTTTCCCCCCTGTCTCTGGCCCTGCTTTCCGCTAAGAAACAGAACCGTTTTCAGTATCATGTGACAGTCCATTGTTACTAATGTGTATAAAAATAAATATATTTAAAAACACAATGTTCTGTTAAAAGTCTGCACATTTTCACTTAGTTTTCTCATTGAACACACAGCCAAGTGTCTCCTCCGGGGAAATGAGGTCTGTGATGGGAGCAGTGTGAAAGCCAGAGCACGTACACACTGCATTAATCCCTTCGCTAGTATGACAGTTCCCACATTCCTGTACATTCCATATTTCTAACTGTCGGCGCCAGCCTCCTCCGTTCCATACACATTGCTAACGCATCATGTGTGACATGCAAACACACGTACATACACACACCAGCGGTTCCCAGGCACACAATCTCATCTTTGCTTCCCTGCTGATTGCTGCAATGGGAAAAGACACTGACTGTCACATGACCAAAGATGGCTGCCTCCATCCCTGCTGCTCAACTCTTCAAGAGCTGACATTCGGGCCCCTGGACCTTTATGCGAAGATAGCAATAAAATTGAGGACATGCTGCCATGTTTGGGGTCATCGATTAAAAATGTGGGGGTTTTCCTTTAAGTCTTTCTAAATACATCCCATGTGCCATTGCTATTGGCCATGAAAACCTCCCGTTGGGGGTTATATTATTTATTCTGTAATATCCAGAGAGCTGCTCAGTAGAACCAGACAGGTGTATTTCATTTTCCTCCCCCCTCACCAGACTGGTGCCTCCTGCCCACATGTGGCCAGACTTGCGCCTGGCATTTATTTACATGTTGCTGGGGCTGCGCTCAAATTCCTCAATTACGAGCCAACACTCATTTATTAACATTAGGCATATTGGCACATGGGCATAACCCATAGCAACCTATCAGCGGCTGAATTTTTCAGCCAGCTGCAGATAGAAAAATGAAAGCAAAAATTTGATTGGTTACTGCCCGTGTGCCAATTTGCCCATTGTTGATAAATTACCCCCTTTGTTTCTAATTTATTTAAAGGGGCACCATACTCTCAGAATTTCCCTGCAGCGTTGTCCTGGGTGCAGGGAAATCCCTATGATGGACTAGATTCAGGGTATCCCTCTGTAAGAAGCTTTGAGAATACATTGGAGTTAACTCTGCTATGGAGAGTGCCATTTATGTCGCTGGTTTTGGCTGGCCACACCCACAGTTGCATCAGGCCCTGCCCCCTTTAGTCTCATGATATGGGATTATGATACAGTTGCAGGTGATAAAGAGCCTCAAAACAACCTCCATCTGTTGACTCTTTAATTCCCTCGCACTGAATTTACACTGGGAATAATGTAATGCAAGGCTAGGCGGCAACGAGATATAGAAAGAATGAGGCTGAAGCCTTAAAGTGATACTGACACTAAAAAGCTACTTTTTAAAATATGAGTGTACATTGAGGGGCACATTTACTAATGGTCGAAGTGAATTCAAAGTGAATTTTCTAATTCAAAAACTTTGAATTTCGAAGTAATTTTTTGGTACTACGACCATCGAATAGGCCAAATTTGACTTCGACTTCGATTCGAATTGAAAAACTTGGAATATTCGACCATTCGAAAATCGAAGTACTGTCTCTTTAAAAAACTTCAACACTTCGCCTCCTTAAACTTGCCGAATTGCTATGTTAGCCTATGGGGACCTCCTAGAACCTTTAGCCAAAATTTGGCTACGTTTTTAGAAGTCTAAGTGTTTTTTTTTTTTTTTTTTTTTAAAAATCGGTCGATCGTTCGATTAAATCGTTCGAATCGAAGGATTTAATCGATCGATCAAACGATTTTACGGGTATCGAATATAGCCATATCCGATCAAAAAAACTTTGACTTGAATGTCGAACTATTGCAATTCGATGGGTTTTTTTCACTTCTAAATTCGACCCTTAGTAAATGTGCCCCTAAAAGTTACCTATAGGTTTTTTGCTGAGAGGTCTGTTTTTATAAATAATTGTTAGTTGAAGTTCCTAAACCTGACTGTTTTACCAACCTGACTGTCCCATCTCAGCCTGTCCATTAGAGTTTCTAATGCTAACGGACTCCTGCTGCACAAATATGGCAGCCCCTTCATACACGAACATGGGGCATCAGACAGGTAATGTAAAAGCATCGGGCAAATACTTTATGGCAAAATTATAAGAAGCATGCAAAGTCAATTTGATGGTAGATAAATTTCTGGTGTCAGTATCTCTTTAATACAGGTCATAGAACTACAATCCCCAGCATCCTCCAGCACAACGCTCAGCCTTTCTGTGAGCATTCATGCCAATGTAATGCCAGTATGTGTAGCGACATAATAACAGTCGGTTCCCCTTATGAGTTAACCCAATGTGCAACACACACACACACACACACACACACACACACATACACACACACACACTTGTTGCACTTGAGAAGACACAAGCAGCCCATCACACTGTGGGATTGACTCATCCTCATACACTGACAGCCTCACACCTTTTATTAACCCACTAAAAGGTTGGAACATCTCTCCTGGCACTTGTCATGCTACTCCCATGGCCACATGGGAAGCTCACACACCTCTCCTTAGCCCTCTGATAGGCTCACACACCTCTCCTTGTCACTGATAGGCTGGGGCACACATGCAGGGCGCTCACTACACACTCTCTCGCACGCTTGGCTTCCTTGAAGTTGATACTGCTGTGTGTCTCCTTGCACAGTGGGCTCAGTTTCCCTTGGCTGGAGTCTCCTGCAACGCCGATCAGGTCACACACTTTATTCCTCTCATGTCTGTCTCTTGTGTAATTGTTTGTGTGTGTGTGTGTGGGGGGGGGGGGTTCTGTCTCTTGTGTGATGGGGGGGGCAAGGGTCTCACTGGGTTCCTGTTATGTTGTGGGATGGCTCAGGGCTAGCACAGCCTTATACCTTGTATGTATTTGGAGCAATATTCTGCACATCTCCAGCACGGGACGGGCTTCTAAAGAGGCGTGGGAGCATTTAAAAAACAAAAAACAAAACAAGCATTGTTGCAGTTGCACATCACAAGTGCAAGTGTGAAGTGGTGGTGCGTGCGTACTGTGTATATACACTGTTTATACAACTGCCAGTGGGTATAGACTTACAAGTAATAGAATATTTATGTGCGTGTGTTGTGCATTTATAATATATGCACATTACTGACCATATCTTTTAAATAGCTAATGTCCAGCTACTTGTGCAATTATTATATGTATCAAAGGGATGCGTATATTGTTTATCAGGCGCGAGTATATTCAGATTATAAACAGATCATGTTTAGTAATATACACATATACAATTACATAAATGTGCGTGTGTATACCTGCTGTAAAAACAACGAATGTGCCAGCATTGCCAGTGAACTATTCATATAGACTGTTTAACTCTTTCACACATGGTCTTATTTTCTCTCTTAGTATAGATATATAGATATATAGATATATAGATATATAGATATATAGATATATATATACTCAAGCCGTCATCCCTTCCTGATGACGGCTTGAGTTTGTAAGCCGAAACGTTGCAATAAATCTACCAGCTTTTTTTCACTTATCAAGACCTATGTGTGCGGAAATTTTTTTGCTTTATAGATATGAATTTTTGTTCCAGCACCTAGGCAATCACCATGGCTATCTGAGTGCACCTATCTCGTGTTACATGCATACATACATACATGCACACATACATACATACAGAGATATAGATATAGATACATATATAGATATATAAATTAGATATAGATATAGATATATATAGATTTTTATTTTTTTTTCCCACAGCAGTACCGGCACTCACGATAAAGTCATTAGTGTGCCTGGGTCTACTGTTTATTTGGCACTTCGAAACGTCAGTCTTTTGCTCTGAAATAAAGTAAAGTTTCACTCCTGTGAGTGCGGGTCCTTCGATTTGCTATATATATATATAATATTTTATATATATATATATATATATATATATATATATATATATATATATATATATATATATATATATATATATATATATATATATATATATATATATATATATATATATATATACACACACACACTCAAAGAAGTAGTTCAGACGGCACTCCGGATAAATATAAAGAGGTTCATTGTATCATGGGTAACAATATTGCCTTACGCGTTTCGGGAAAGCATTCCCTTAATCATCAATGTCGTTATTTTTATATATATATATATATATATATATATATATATATATATATATATATATATATATATATATATATATATATATATATATATATATATATATATACACACACACATACACATACAAGCATATATACATATATACATGTGTGTGTATGTATGTATGTATATATATATATATATATATATATATATATATATATATATACACATACACATACATACATGCATATATACATATGTATGTGTGTGTGTGTATATATATATATATATATATATATATATGTATGTATATATATATATATATATATATATATTTATATACACTTATACATATATGTGTGTGTGCGTATACTGTGTATGTGTGTGTGTGTGTGTATATATATATATATATATATATATATATATATATATATATATATAGCGATAAGGAAGATAAGCACTCCAATGTTACTGGTCAATAATCTTTATATGTGTGTGTGTGTGTGTGTGTGTGTGTATATGCAGAGCCAGTCCAACCCAGCCAGGCGCCCTAGGCAACCTGGCCGGGTACGGTGCCGGCTGAGTGCGCATGTGCGAAACTGTGCTCTGGCGCGCATGTGTGAAACTTTGTGTGCACATGCGCAGAAGCGCAATTCCAAAAATATATGCGTGCCAGGGGAGAGACGGGACCGGACAATGGGGTAAGCGTCAGAGCAGGTACATGCCTGGGGCCCCCCCCTAGCTTTGCGCCCTAGTCACGTCCCTTCTCTGCCTACCCCTAGTTTTGTGCGTGCGTGCGTGCGCGCATTATGCATAGTACATTTCCCTGATTTTACATTTTCCTGGATTTGACACCATTTTATTCTGGTCCCCTGAAAGACATAAAATGGGGGTTCTTCTGTATAAATTCTTCTGTAATTTAGATCTTCATACCTTGAGTCTACTAGAAAAGCATGTAAACATTAAATAAACCCAATAGGCTTGTTTTGCTTCCAATAAGGATTAATTATATCGTAGTTGGGATCAAGTACAAGCTACTGTTTTATTATTAAAGAGAAAAGGGAAATTATTTTAAAAAATGTTGATTTGATTACAATGGAGTCTATTGGAGACATCCTTTACAGAAAGATCCCAATTATGTAAAGGCAGTCTCCCTTAGGCTTCATTTTATCTAAATAATTAAAGTTTTTAAAAACAATTTCCCTTTTCTCTGTAATAATAAAACCGTAGCTTGTACTTGATCCCAACTAAGATAAATTTACCCTTATTGGAAGCAAAACCAGCCTATTGGGTTTATTTAATGTTTACATGATTTTCTAATACACTTAAAGGGGTGGTTCACCTTCAAACAACTAGCTGTTTTCAGACACCACCAGAAATAACAACTTTTTCCAATTATTTTCTATTTGCTATGTGTCACCGTTTTTTCTATTATTGAAGTGGAAAGTGTCACATATCAAATGCTAAAGCAGTTCTGGGAGGGGGGACGCCGACCCTGTAAACTGTTCTGAATTGAAACATTTAGTTGATACATTTCTTAGCAGAATCTCTGGGTTTCATTACAGGCCGCTGTTAGAATTGATACAATAGTTGCTAATAGTCCAGAGATGATGCTGAGAAATGGATCAACTAAATGTTGCGAAATTGTAACAGTTCAGAGTCTGCACCTGAATTGCTGAGCTGCCAGACTCAAACACCAGAAACACGAACATTCAACTTTATACTTCTATTTTGGAAAAACAGTAAAAAAATAAATAATGGAAAATAAATTGTAGTCTTTATTTCTGAGGAACAGTCAACTGAAAAAAACAACTGAAAAAAGTGTTTGGAAGGTGAACCACCCCTTTAAGGTATGAAAATCTAAATTCTGAAAAGATTTGTTATCCGAAAACTCCCAGATCCTAAGCATTCTGGATAACTGGTCTTGTGTTATATTTCGGGACTCGCGTCCCTTTCTCAGACATAAACATGAAAGGGAACATGAAACGCCACATATATTTCAGTATGCTGTATTTCACACACACACACACACACACACACACACACACACACACACACACACACACACACACACACACACACACACACACACACACACACACACACACACACACACACACACACACACACACACACACACACACACACACACACACACACACACACACACACACACACACACACACACACACACACACACACACACACACACACTAAAAAATCAATCGATATTCGTTGCCTCAAATTCGTTAAAATCTTGAAGAAGGACACAAAGCCTGTCTGAAAGTTTAAGACAATAAACCTTGATTTATTTTTAAATATAAAGATGTGAGAGCTTTGTGCTTGATCAATCATTATATATAAAGCATGGTCACAAGAGGTAGTGTTCAGAGTGCTCCCCTCCACTGTATTGTAGGGAAAACCTATTTCAGTATCTTTACTGCTAATATATTTGGCGTTTCTTCTATACGCTCTAAAAATAATACGTGTTTATCTAAATATACTTTGTATAGATTTTTATATTCTGCATGGCAAGTGCAGCTTGTGCTATTAACAAAACAACATTATCCGTTGTGTGTGGGTTTGCTGGGTGCTGATACACGGGGAGCATTGTGTAGATATACCATCACCTGTGCCCTGTGTTCCCCAGCGTGTAAATTCACATTAGTGTGTTAGTGCAGCACCGGTGCTATTAATAGCTGAATGGGGAACGTTGCCTGCCCTCTATTAATAACCGCCTGAGTCTATTTTGTTAGCCCTGCTTTAAACCTTCTTAAAATGTCTGGCTTATTAACCCCTGTGTGTATTATGTACATAACAAGATAACTGCCTTCATATTAGACATCGGCCAACATGACAGGGCCAACATGACAGCCTGACCAATCAATGTCCGTCTGGAGATCAACCACATGTCTTTTGGGCAGGTTTAAACTTTGCCAGACCTTCACTGCACTGGTCAGTAATTCTGGACTTCTGACAGCAGGTCTGCATAGGCCTCTATTGTGATCCGGCTAATAGGGACTCATCAGCTTCCCTCCTATGGCTGTGAGCTGCTATAATTAATCCTGCGGTCTAGTTATGGCCAGGTTCTACCTCACATTACTAAGTGGAATGTATTTTTCAACCGGTACTCCTCCACTAAACAATTGCCATTCAGAAAGGTCTATAAAGACCCTGTGCATGCTAAGGACCATAAAAATCTCAACCTATTATACTTGCTATCCACCACTCCCTTCCCAGAGACTATTATCCCACTATAACTATAGGCACCATCTCTCCCTACTATACCTGTTATCCCACAGTCACACTCCCTTCCCAGAGACTATTATCCCACTATAACTATAGGCACCATCTCTCCCTACTATACCTGTTATCCCACAGTCACACTCCCTTCCCAGAGACTATTATCCCACTGTTACTATAGGCACCATCTCTCCCTACTATACCTGCTATCCCACATTCACACTCCCTTCCCAGAGACTATTATCCCACTGTTACTATAGGCACCATCTCTCCCTACTATACCTGCTATCCCACAGTCACACTCCCTTCCCAGAGACTATTATCCACTGTTACTATAGGCACCATCTCTCCCTACTATATCTGCTATCCCACAGTCACACTCCCTTACAAGAGACTATCCCCACTGCTACTATAGGCACCATCTTTCCCTACTATACCTGCTATCCTATTAACCCACTGTTACTATAGACACCATCTCTCCCTACTATACCTGCTATCCCACAGCCACAGTCCCTTCCCAGAGACTATTATCCCACTGTTACTATAGGCACCATCTCTCCCTACTATACCTGCTATCCCACTGTCACACTCTCTTCCCAGAGACTATTATCCCACTATTACTATAGGCACCATCTCTCCCTACTATACCTGCTATCCCACAGTCACACTCCCTTCCCAGAGACTATTATCCACTGTTACTATAGGCACCATCTCTCCCTACTATACCTGCTATCCCACAGCCACAGTCCCTTCCCAGAGACTATTATCCCACTGTTACTATAGGCACCATCTCTCCCTACTATACCTGCTATCCCACAGCCACACTCCCTTCCCAGAGACTATTATCCACTGTTACTATAGGCACCATCTCTCCCTACTATACCTGCTATCCCACAGTCACACTCCCTTCCCAGAGACTATTATCCACTGTTACTATAGGCACCATCTCTCCCTACTATACCTGCTATCCCACAGTCACACTCCCTTCCCAGAGACTATTATCCCACTGTTACTATAGGCACCATCTCTCCCTACTATACCTGCTATCCCACAGTCACACTCCCTTCCAAGAGACTATTATCCCACTGTTACTATAGGCACCATCTCTCCCTACTATACCTGCTACCCCACAGTCACACTCCCTTCCCAGAGACTATTATCCACTGTTACTATAGGCACCATCTCTCCCTACTATACCTGCTATCCCACAGTCACACTCCCTTACAAGAGACTATCCCCACTGCTACTATAGGCACCATCTTTCCCTACTATACCTGCTATCCTATTAACCCACTGCTACTATAGGCACCATCTCTCCCTACTATACCTGCTATCCCACAGTCACACTCCCTTCCCAGAGACTATTATCCCACTGTTACTATAGGCACCATCTCTCCCTACTATACCTGCTATCCCACAGTCACACTCCCTTCCCAGAGACTATTATCCCACTGTTACTATAGGCACCATCTCTCCCTTCTATACCTGCTATCCCACAGCCACACTCCCTTCCCTGAGACTATTATCCCACTGTTACTATAGGCACCATCTCTCCCTACTATACCTGCTATCCCACAGTCACACTCCCTTCCCAGAGACTATTATCCCACTGTTACTATAGGCACCATCTCTCCCTACTATACCTGCTATCCCACAGTCACACTCCCTTCCCAGAGACTATTAACCCACTGTTACTATAGACACCATCTCTCCCTACTATACCTGCTATCCCACAGCCACAGTCCCTTCCCAGAGACTATTATCCCACTGTTACTATAGGCACCATCTCTCCCTACTATACCTGCTATCCCACAGTCACACTCCCTTCCCAGAGACTATTATCCCACTGTTACTATAGGCACCATCTCTCCTAACTATACCTGCTATCCCACAGTCACACTCCCTTCGGAGTTAAACCAGTTTTGCTTGTTCTTGGAATAAGTTAAGGATTGGTCTGTATGGAGTACCTATCCGTTATCTGTGTGTTTTCCCTCTATCCCTTGAGGGAATACACAACTCTTATTCATTGTCCTGTTAATGATATTCTGATATTTGACGTAACTCAGATGTGAATAATAAAAATGCAAATAAACCGCCCCCTGTATGAACGGGGCACAGGGCAGTCATTTTGCATGCAGATTTGCCCCCACCCCATCTCCCGAGGAGAGGGCACTTTGTTGTGCAGAATATTCAGTGTACAGGAAACACACAAAACAAACCGGCTTCCTGTTTATTCTTTTCAGAGCAGAGGGACCTTTAACCTGTGTCCTTTTTGGCTGTTCTGGGCTGGGATCCAGAATGATTTTAGGAAAGAGGCTGTGAACATCCCGACTAGGGGCACAGTGTATTGCTCTGAGCCCAGTGAGCTTATGACAGAGCCAAGGAACGACAGGGCTTGCACAAATATGCTGCAGGCATTTCTGGTTAAAGAGTTAAAGAGCACACAAATCCGTTATGGTCTGTAGCCGGCACAAATATACAATGGTTCAGTCTTTGAAAAAGCACTTGGCTTGGGCTTGAGTGCCCAAACTCCCCATTCATCCATCCATCTCTCACTGTCTGGCCAGCTGATTGCTGATATGTGCTGTGCTCTACCTAATCTCACCCCCTCCTTCTCTTCCTGCTTGCTGGATTTGGCCTACAAACACCTCCTTTCCAGCTGTTGTGCTTAAAATACTGATCTAGCCCCCCTTCAAGTGAGAGCTTGCCAACGAGACGGCTGGTTCATATACACTATTAGAGATAGAGAAGGTACAGTGCCACGATATGTAAAAGGTTCTTGCGGGGGTCCAGTTTGCTCATGACTACCCTTTCACTTCTTCGTGTTCTGATAAGTGCCAATTCATTGTATGTCACTTAAAGTTTCCCCCAATCCCTCACTTTAATCAGACCCCAAACTGACCATTAATTGTCCTCATATCAACATGTATCTGTCTTTGCACTGATCAACAGTCCTGATGGTCATTTGGTTGCACCATTGTTCCACTCTTGCCTGACCCACAGCCCATTGCATGGTCGCATACCTGTTTCCTTCCTAATCTGTTATATGATTGGGGCATAGATAGACCAGGCAGTTAATCTCCTAAACTATAGACCCTATCCCACCATGGATACAGGTCAGCACCCATGTGATCCAATCATTGACCTGGAGGGCACATGATAATACCCATTCATCCCACTATTGGTGGTGACTTGTATTGTCCAACTTTAGTACTGTTCATGCAACATACAAACCCCACACGGCATTGCATATTATAGCCCTTGTCTTCTTACATTTTAGCTGTGCTATTGTCTCCTAATTCCCAGTGTATGGACTACGGAGTCCCATCCACAGGTTGCTGCAGATCCAAGGGCTTTTGAACCTGTGGTGGCCCTATAGGCAAAAAGTTGATTTTTATTTCAGCAAGTGAAAAAAAATCCAAAAGCATGGATTGAGAGATTTGGGCGCATAGCAGGAAGAAAACGGTAACAGTATGGAGTAAAGAAACCATGGTCCTGTAGTTGTTACTTTGATCCACCCATGTGCAGTTTTCCTGAAAGTTGATCAGTCCAGTTTGATGTCTGTCTTTAGCCTTCAATAGCAGATACTAACCTGCTATCCGAGAGTATTTAGGCCTCAAGAGACCGTAATGTTGGTACATTTACACTTGATAATTAGCCTTCAATAGCAGATACTAACCTGCTACTCAAGAGAGTACATATGCCTCAAGAGACCGCAATGTCGGTACATATGCACTTGATCATTAGCCTTCAACAGCAGATACCTGCTACTCAAGAGAGTATAAAGGCCTCAAGAGACCGTAATGTTGGTACATATGTACTTGATCATTAGCCTTCAATAGCAGATACTAACTTGCTACTCAAGAGAGTATATAGGCCTCAAGAGACTGTAATGTCGGTACATGTAAGTGTGACTACATAAAGAGGAATGTTTGGAGTTGGCATGGCCTCTCTATGCCAAAAACACTGGCCTAAGTACAAGTGAGGTAATTGGTCATTCCTTGCCTACACTCATGGCATGAAGTTGTTCATTAGCTTTGAGCCGTTCCAAGGGCTCTACGTGCACATTCTGAAACCTAATGTCTCACTATGCAGCCCATAAAGGAGACAGAAAAGTGGTCTTTAAAATATTGGAGGGTATGTTGTTGCCTGTGGCATCACTGACAGTTTGGACACTGCCAACTATTGGGTTAACACCCGCCCTTTACTCCCTTGCATGTGGTCACAGGGCTCCCTCTTGTGCGGCATGCCCTTTCCTCAGCCTCTCATCATAATCCGTCTCTAACTGCGTAGATACCAGTAGGGGGGGGTTCGGCCCTGATTAGCAGATGAAAAGATACTAATTAAAACCGAAAACATAGGCAGCCACTCGCGCCACTTCTACACCTACATCAAAGGGCATGGTGCCACTGCTGACACTTGGGGGGGAAGGGGGGATTTAACCCTTATTTTGCTGTAACCACCTCCCATCCCACTGGAGAATCCAGTGTATTTACAGTTTCTCCATGCATGCCTGGGAAACGATTCCCCCCCCCCCCCCCGGTGCTGAATGATATGCAGAATATTGGTCTATTTTTGTGCTGATTTGCGGCTCGCTTCAGGAAGTGCAATATATATATTATTTAGGCAGCTGCCACTCCTTATCCAATTAGAATTGTAATTTTAACACCATGGTTTCTACACCAACAGCCTACTGAAGTGCCGTAAGGTCTCTCAATTGTTGAGACCCCAATGGATACTTTCTTTAAAAGACATTTCCGCAGGAAACTTGCGTCTGCCCCCAAAGAACCTTGCCTTACTCCAACGCCGCGTCGATGTAGCGTGGTTGTCACCACAGGGAAAGCCCGACGTAGGTCCAGTGCTGGCCTACCATCATCTTCCCTGTCCATGCAACGGAGAACCTCTATCAATCCGGCACAACAAGTTCCTCTTAGTGTGGGGGCGCCAGCTCGAATCGCAAAAAGAAACGCGCGACGGAGATCAAGTACAACCACACCAAGACTAAGTCCCCGTTTTGCAGTGCAGAAGAAGCGTGGTGGGAGACTACACAGCATTGACAACCAACTTATTGGCCCATCTATGCTGCTGGCTAGCCTAATCCCTATTAAGAAGGATACAGGGAGAAAAAAGGAGAGTTCTGAGGATGAAGAGTTGATTGACACATCCGATGAGGGAGTCGATTTGGAAAATTTCATCCCCATGGACGTAGGAGCGACCAGTTCTGGAGATGGCTCAAACCTAGAACCTTGCTCCATTGATCATCATAACTTGTAGGTACTAAGTAAAGAGAGATGGAGCGCATTATGCTTACTGAGTGTATACTGACCGGTGTATACAGCTACATAATGCCAGTATACTCCAGGGAAGCACCAAATCCACTATTTTGGATTCTGCCGAACCCCCGAATCCTTCGCAAAAGATTCGGCTGAATACCAAACAAAATCCGAATCCTAATTTGCATATGCAAAATTAGTGATGGGTAGGGGGAAACATGTTTTACTTCCCTGTTTTGTGACCCGCCCCTAATTTGCATATTCAAATTCTAGTTCGGCTGGGCAGAAGGATTGGGCCGAATCCTGCTGAAAAAGGCAGAATCCTGGATTTGGTGCATCCCTGGTATACTCAAATCAAGTGCAAGATTTTTATGTACATTAGGTAAAAAAAAAGGCAAAGCCTGACACGCTTTGCCCAGTAAACACACACACACACACACCCACACCCCAGTGTTCTTTGCAGTTACATGTATTAGAGAAGGGTATAGTCGGTATATCTTGGCTGAAGAACTTCTGGTTTAACAACACTGTCAGGGGTTCTGTGAGTTGTAGACTAACTAAAAGGCCACTTATTATTTTATATAAAAAGTAAGTGAGGCTAAAAACATCCCTGTGTCGTCTTTAACACTAACCAGACGTGTTTTATTTTCGGATAAGAAATTCTCTGGATCAATTCTGTTGATTTATGAAAACCAATGTGCTTTTTGTGAAGTTCTCTAGGATACACTGTGCATCCAATTAATAAGACTAAAGGAGAACTAAAGCCTTAAAAATTAATTCAGCTACGAATGCATAACAGGAATAATTGAGGCTGTCAAAGATGTCTCCAGGAGCTCCACCATCTTGGATCTTGTTAGGCCCTCTTATGTGTGTCCGTGGCACTGCACATTCTCAATGGGCTCTGGGCTACTGTTGTGAAGCAAAGTTTAGGGGTCTTGGGAAATCATCAATCTGAATGTGAGGTTTATCTGCCGTAGAAGCTGATGCTAGATCGCTAATTATTAAATTCTGATGCAGACTGCACTGGTCTCTAAGCTGCCATGTAATGTGACTCTGAATGAATTATTAATCAGCCTTGTGTTGTGACCTTTATATTCTATCTATACTGTATATTGTGAGTCCCTAATGCCGAGCATGTGCCGGGAAATCATGGGGGGCTAATGGGAGCAAATTGAGAGACACAGATCTTCACTGTGGTCGACTCGGGCTGGTACAGAAACCCAATACAGAGTGTGCAGTGTTTCTACCCTGCTTCTTTGTTAAGCTTTAGTTCTCCTTTACAAAGAACTTGATTGTTTTTACATTCTCTCTTCCTCTTTGAATCGACACAGTAGAAATAATTATTGTCCCTAAATAAGGAGCCCTTAGTATAGGGTAATGAGCCGGGGAGGGGGTGAGCATGACAAAACTGTTTCCTCTTTTTAGCCACTGTGCCTATAAAGCCCAAATAAAACCATTCTCCATTTGCAATGTTTAGTGCGGGCAATGACACATTTCAGCCATTGTCCGGCTTCTTTTTATTAGTCGTACAGACTGCCCAGGGTATATGACACTGTTACACGAATGGAAGAAACAAGACCCAATCATAACGGTGAGATCAGATCCGCTTACCAGTGATACTGGGAGCAACAAGAAATTTCCAAGGACTAAAGGCTGAACGTCACTCCTGCAGCTGTTCTTGGCCTTTAAAGGAATTGTTCAGTATTAAAATAAAAACGAAGTAAATACATAACATGTTTCTGATATAGTTAGTTAACCAAAAAGCCAGAACACTACTTCCTGCTTTGCAGCTCTCTTGGTTTCCACTGATTGGTTACCAGGCAGTAACCAATCAGTGATTTGAGGGGGGGGGCACATGGGTCATAATTGTTTGTATTTGAATCTGAGCTGAATGCTGAGGATCAATTGCAAACTCACTGAACTGTTATGTCCCATGAAGGAAAGCTACGGAGGCATTTTATTGCCAATAGATTAGCCACAATAGTGCAAGCTACAATGCTATATTATTCTGCAGAATGCTTTACCATACCTGAGTAAAAAGCTCTAGAAGCTCTCTTTGTTTAGCATAGCAGCAACAGTATTAGCTTGGTGTGACATCACTTCCTGCCTGAGTCTCTCCCTTCTCACTTCTCTCATAGCTTTGGGCTCAGATTACAGCAGAAAGGGGGGGGAGAGGAGCAAATTTAGCATGCTCATGCCCGGGGCAAGGAGGTTTAAGCTGAAGACAGGAAGTCTGATACAGAAGCCCATGTATACACAATATAAGGAAATAAAATGCTGTGTTTCTTTTGATAGAGGACTCGGAGCAGCATTACTTTGAGGGTTTACTGGTATATTTAGGTGAAACTTTCTAAGGCTTACATAGTTTTAACCTTTCCTTCTCCTTTAAAGTCGCTGACTAACTCAGAGTTAGAGAACTGAAAAGCAGGAAGTTGTGTTCTGTTATGTTAGACATTCAGTCACTCCAGCCTTTATACATTACATTTTTGGCTAACTAACTATATTAGAAACATGTTTTATTTTGCACAGCCTGTCTATTTAGCCAGTTTGTATTTTTACACTGTTCCTTTAAGCCGATGGAGTAAAGTGAATATTTCCATTCTCCAGCCTGGCATGTGGCACGCAGAAAGCCGTGGCTGCTTAGTTTATGTTGGCCGGGGTTGGCTTTCGCTCCTGGCAGCTTTTCTTGGGCACCTGCGTAATATCCAGTATGGGGGATGGAATCCCAGAGCACCGGCCGATCACTTGTCTCCCGTATCTCTTAATACCTTTCCCGAGGCTCACGTTTCTCTTCTTGCTCCTGGGTACATTTCACAGAAAGGATTCTTTTTACAACAGACTGAGTCTTCCCTTCCTATTGATTTCCTTATCCCCCGTGCTGATGTTACAGTCCTGTTGTTTCTTTCAGACCATTTCAACGACAAATAGTCTGCTAATGAGCCAATACTAGATGGTAATGCCATAGTGCCAAAGTACCCCCTTCTCATCTGCAGTCAAAGTAGAATGAACATTTACAGTATGGAGCTTTGCATACCTCCCAACTGTCCCTTTTTCAGAGGGACAGTCCCTCTTTTGACAGCTCAACCCACAGTCCCTCATTTGTACTGGAAAGTCCCTCTTTTCTCTGCACTGAACAGCCATAAAAAGAAACAGTTTCTCACTTAATTGGCTTTTAGCAGAGAGCCCAGAACAGCTAACAGGTGCAAATAAGATACTTTGTAACAATTTTGAGACACAAAAACACAGTTCAGATAAGGAGAAATATTTTCAAACTTTCATAAGCTGCCAAATTTTGTAAAACAAACATGGTAATTAGGGGGTGTGGCCACAGAAAGGGGTGTGGTCAGAAAATTGCTGCGCTACATGCGGAAAAAAAATTTTTGTCCCTCTTTTTACTTCCAAAATTTTGGGAGGTATGAGCTTTGGTCCATAGTTTAAAGTTTGAAATTATATTCACAGGCGGTTGCCACTAATGCCAGGAATCCGACAGCAGAGAAAATGCCATTTTTCACAATAGCCTTTGAATGCTTTGTTCTGCCGTGCCCTATGTTGCCATGTAAACATCGGCACAGCACATGGTAGTTTGGAGCTGCCAATATAAATGCTACATTCCACTGCACTTTTAACCCAGTCTGTCACTTTTTGCACTGCTGGTTCTGTCTCAAAACCATGTAGCAGAAGGCAGCATAGCATGCTACTTTACCGATATGTGGAGGGACTTCAATAGGACCGACAGGTGCTGTTTTAAGCAGCAATAGATAATATGTATTGGAATTGTTTCCTTTAAGTGTTAATGGAACAGTAACACCAACAAAATTAAGTGTTTTTAAAGGAATGAAAATATAATGTAATGTTGTCCTGCACCGATACAACTGCAGTGTTTGCTTCAGAACCTCTACTATAGTAAGGCAGCCATTCAAAGCTGAAAAAAAAAAAAAAAAAAAGGCACATGACACACAGCAGATAACAGATAAGCTCTCTTGTATACAATGGGATTCTTCAGAACGGATCTGTTATCTACTGTGTATCCTGTGCTTGAATGGCTGCCCCCATGGCTACACAGCAGCTTGTTTATATAAACTATAGTAGTACTTATCTGTGATCTACTGTGTATCCTGTGCTTGAATGGCTGCCCCCATGGCTACACAGCAACTTGTTTATATAAACTATAGTAGTACTTATCTGTTATCTACTGTGTATCCTGTGCTTGGATGTCTGCCCCCATGGCTACACAGCAGCTTGTTTATATAAACTATAGTAGTACTTATCTGTGATCTACTGTGTATCCTGTGCTTGAATGGCTGCCCCCATGGCTAAACAGCAGCTTGTTTATATAAACTATAATAGTACTTATCTGTTATCTACTGTGTATCCTGTGCTTGAATGGCTGCCCCCATGGCTACACAGCAGCTTGTTTATATAAACTATAGTAGTACTTATCTGTTATCTACTGTGTATTCTGTGCTTGAATGACTGCCCCCATGGCTACGCGGCAGCTTGTTTATATAAACTATAGTTGTACTTATCTGTTATCTACTGTGTATTCTGTGCTTGAATGGCTGCCCCTATGGCTACACATCAGCTTGTTTATATAAACCATAGTAGTACTTATCTGTTATCTACTGTGTATTCTGTGCTTGAATGGCTGCTCCCATGGCTACACAGCAGCTTGTTTATATAAACTATAGTAGTACTTATCTGATATCTACTGTGTATCCTGTGCTTGAATGGCTGCCCCCATGGCTACACAGCAGCTTGTTTATATAAACTATAGTAGTACTTATCTGTTATCTACTGTGTATCCTGTGCTTAAATGGCTGCCCCCATGGCTACACAACAGCTTGTTTATATGAACTATAGTAGTGTTTCTGAAGCAAACACACCAGTTTTACCAGTGCAGGGCAACATTACATTATATAATAATTCCTTTAACGCACTTTCACTTTTTGGTGTTACTGTTCCTTTAACTTATTCTACCTGCTTGCAACATTCAGCCTATTCCCTTGTGTCTTTTCAGAAAAGCCATTGCCAAATCCGGAGCTCAGCACCTGGTGGCTACCCCAAGTGTCCTGCCCAGTGAGCCCGATACCCAAGTGCGCAACACTGTGGACTGGAGTGTAAGTACTGATTGTTGGCATCTTTTGGCACCTTATTCACTATTAATTGTCAGGCATTACTGTCTATAATGTCTATTAAAGTGGTCTATTACAAGTACTCATTGTCCGTATCATCCATTATTTGTAAATGTGTCTGTCCTTTTCTCTTCTCTGGTTCCGGCTCGGTAGCCCATTCTCATTCAGCTCTGTTAGTCAGCTGGTTTCTACGGCATTGTTTCCAGAGTCTCACACAAAAGCATAGAAAGAATAAAACCAGCAAGACAGTGCTTCCATCAGCAATGGCATTTACAGATCATTTTAAATCAACTGACAATTTGTAATAAATGAATTACGGTGTAATAACCTCCCTTTTAATAAAACTCCCTTCTTCTCTTGACCCTTTAGGAATCCGCAGTGTACGGGGACCACCTTTGGTTTGAAACAAACGTATCTGGAGATTTCTGCTACTTGGGAGAACAAAACTGCACCTCCAAAGTAATTGAATTCCTGCTTTTAGTATCCTGATCCCAAAACATCGGTTTGTCCAACATAGTCCTTTACAGACCAGTAAGCACATCTAAAGGTGGCCATACACGGAGAGATCCGCTCGTTGATGTCACCAAATGAGCGGATCTCTCCCGACTGCATCAACGATCAGATGCGGTCCGCGATCCGATGGGATTTCTAGTCCCGTCTGAACGACATCTGGCCGACTTTCAGACAGATATCGGTCGGGGAAGCCCGTTGGAGGGCCCCATACATAGGCCAATAAGCTGCCGGCCCTGTCTGTCGCCAGCATTTATTGGCCTGTGTATGGCCACCTTAAAGGGATACTGTCATGGGGAAAAAAGATCTTTTCAAAAACATCAGTTAATAGTGCTGCTCCGGCAGAATTCTGCACTGAAATCCATTTCTCAAAGGAGCAAACAGATTTTTTTATATTTAATTTTGAAATCTGACATGGGGCTAGAAATATAGTCAATTTCCCAGCTGCCCCAGTCATGTGACTTGTGCCTGCACTTTAGGATGGAACTACTTTCTGGCAGGCTGTTATTTCTCCTACTTAATGTAACTGAATCAGTCTCAGTGGGACTTGGCTTTTACTATTGAGTGTTGTTCTTAGATCTACCAGGCAGCTGTTATCTTGTGTTAGGGAGCTGCTATCTGGTTACCTTCAAATTGTTCTGTTGTTAGGCTGCTAGGGGGGGAAGGGAGGGGGTGATATCACTCCAACTTGCAGTACAGTAGTAAAGAGTGACTGAAGTCACATGACTGGGGGCAGCAGGGAAACACTATAACAATTTGTCTAGCCCCATGTCAGATTTCAAAATTAAATATAAAAAAATCTGTTTGTTCTTTTGAAAAATGGATTTCAGTGTAGAAGTCTGCTGGCGCAGCACTATTAACAGATGCATTTTGAATGAAACATGTTTTCCCATGACAGTATCCCTTTAAGTATAAGTTGCAAGCAATTGCATTTCTGTCTCCCTCTTGTGGTAACATGAGAGAATGACAGGAGTATTTGGACACGTAAGAACCAAGTCAATTACATGACTGTCTTGGGTTTTGATGGGGAAATTTGTTCCTAGGCAAACAGCAGTTGGTGAGATGTCCTTCTATTTATAGCCAGCTGTGTGCATTGCATGGATGCTTTTCAACATTTCATAACGTCAATATGCTGCCTTGTGCCTGAAGGCGTACATGCAACTGCAGTTCACTCAACATTGTTTTGGCATGAAATCTATTCCCTAGTCTCTTGCTGAAGAGTCTAAACCAGGGGTCCCCAACCTTTTTTTTTACCCGTGAGCCACATTCAAACGTAAAAGAGTTGGCGAGCAACACAACCATGAAAAAAGTCCCTGGGGATGCCAAATAAAGGCTGTAGGAATTTCACAGTCTCCACCCATAGTGCAGTTTTCCAGGGCTTACATTGGTTGTTCACCTTTGAGATAATGTTTAGTATGATATAGAGAGTGAAATTCTGAGACAATTTGCAATTGGTTTTCATTTTTTATCATTTACTATTTTGGAGTTATTTAGTTTTTTATTCAGCATCTCTTCAATTTGCATTTTAAGCAATCTGGTAGCTAGAGTCCAAATAACCCTAGCAACCATTCATTGATTTGAATAAGAGACTGGAATATAAATAGAAGAGGCCTGAATAGAAAGATGAGTAATAAAAATTAGCAATGACAATTCATTTGTAGCCTTGCAGAGTATTTGCTTTTTAGTAGGGATGCACCCAATCCACTATTTTGGATTTGGCCGAACCCCGGAATCCTTCGCAGAAGATTCGGCTGAATGCCGAACCGAATCTGAATCCTAATTTGCATATGCATATTATGGGTGAGAAGGGGAAAACATTTTTTACTTCCTTGTTTTGTGACAAAAAGTGACCAGATTTCCCTCCCATCCCTAATTTTATGCAAATTAGGATTCGGTTCGGCCTGACAGAAGGATTCTTCCGAATCCTGGATTCGGTGCATCCCTACTTTTAGAAGGGGTCAGCGACGCCCATTTGAGAGCTGCAAAGAGTCAGAAAAAAAAGGCAAATAAATATAAAAAATACATAATGAAAACCAATGGAAAAGTTGCTTAGAATTGGCCATTATACAACATACTAAAAGTTACCTTAAAGTTGAACCACCCCTTTAAAGCCTTGTGACTTTCCCTTATATCATGGGAATGGGAGATGGGCCAGCAGCAGCCACTTAATGGGTTTAAACTGCTATTCATTGTCTCTCTCTATAACTGCATTAATCCTCTCTGTCCCTCTCTCTGCTTTTAATAGCAAAAGTCAGCTACTCGAAGAAAGTGCGCAGCGTGTAAGATTGTGGTCCATACGCCGTGCATTGAGCAGCTGGAAAAGGTGAGAAAAGAAGCTGGTGTAATGGAAGTTTTCCTAACATGGCTTTCGGATGTCTGGCTATTTCCTACCTCTCTCTATTATTCATGTCTTGTTTTGTTATGACCACTAACAAATAAACAATGCTAAATGGCAAAAAAAAGATTGTTTTGCATGCTTTTATATATAACACAACAATTTCAAACACTGGGGAAAACTGTGTTTGCTTCTGGATTTTAAAGGATCTGCTGGGGAATATTCCCTGAACTGGTGTTTTTCTATTTTTTTTTTTTCAATGAAGAGGAGCAAAAGCCATCACAAGTAACTTTAAGGGTTAGTCCACACGAGCAGATTCGGGGAGATTTAGTCGCCTGGCGACTAATCACCTCTTCTTCTGGGCGACAATCTCCCCGACCAGCCTCCGCGTGTCTTCCCGTCCGCTATAATGAAAAGTCGCCTGCCACCCCGCCAGCGATTTACATTTTAGCCAGTGGGAAGGCTGGGGAAGGCAGTTCAGGGAGATTAGTCTGCACGAAGAAGAGATCTCCCCGAATCTGCCTGTGTGCCCTGACCCTAAAGGGATACTGTCATGGGAAAACATGTTTTTTCAAAATGCATCAGTTAATAGTGCTGCTGTAGCACAATTCTGCACTGAAATCCGTTTCTCAAAAGAGCAAACAGGTTTTTTTGTATATTTAATTTTGAAATCTGACATGGGGCTAGACATATTGTCAGTTTCCCAGCTGCCCCCAGTCATGTGACTTGTGCTCTGATAAACTTCAGTCACTCTTTACTGCTGCACTAACCACAGCAGCCCATCAGCAGAACAATGGGAAGGTAACCAGATAACAGCTCCCTGGTAGATATAAGAACAACACTCAATAGTAAAAATCCACCTCCCACTGGGACACATTGTTACATTGAGTAGGAGAAACAATAACCTGTCTGAAAGCACATGACCAGGCAAAATGACCTGAGATGCAGCATACACACCAATATTACAACTAAATAATAACTAAATTTGTTGGGTCAGAATAAGATTTTACATGGTAGAGTGAATTTTATATTTAGAAATAAAAACTACACCGTAAAAATCATGACAGAATCCCTTTAAGAGTGGGCATTCTGTTTTTGTAGCTGCCAATTCGGGCAAAGCATGCTCTGGAATAACATGATGACACTAACCTCTTCAACCAGACTTTGCAATAAACTGTCTCAAGGCCAGACCAGTCATTTAAAGGACAAGGAAAGCCTAAGTATTGGTGGTTATATGTTAGGCATCCTGCAGTGCATTAAAACAAACAAATGTGCCGACTCAAGGATCTATTTTAGTATACCTTGCATGGGAATTTTTGTTTGGGTACAAGGGATCACTGGGAAATAAAAGCTGCACCAGCCCCGAAATTCACTGAATTCACTAGAGGCTGTCATATTGTTAGAATACCACCCCATTTCCCTGTGAATTAAACTTTGTGTTCTGTTTAAACCAATCTCTAGGTCTACTAAACTAAACACCTAAGTGGCTGCACTGTTTTTAGTCTTCCTGTGTGGAGCTTTAATATGGAGGCCACTTTAGTTTATTTCTGAGAACTGCCACTGCATATTTACCTGTATAATAGCAGTTTTGTGCTGGAGTGTACAGATTAATGTATTCAACCAGCAACATTTCAGATATTCTGAACGTCTTATCCAGGTGGGAGGCAGTGATTGCTTGATTAGCTCTCAAAGGTTGAAACACATATTTTCTTTTAGAGAATGCCTCGCACACAGGAAGCAATATTGCGGCCCATACCCAAAAATAGAAATGGTTCGGCTGTGTGTCTTGTGCACACAAGTTACTACAGTATATGTGATGGAACTCTGTTGTCATTTATGTAAGTTCAATTAAATGATTGTAAAACATTATAAATTTGAATTTTTCAATCCTCAGATAAACTTCCGGTGTAAGCCTTCATTTAGAGAGTCTGGTTCTCGCAATATTCGGGAGGTAAGTACTGAATCTTATGTTGTGGTCTTTCCATCAAGCCCAAAATTCAAGTGGCAAAGAGGACTATGGTGGCTGTTGCACAACTACAACTACCTGCATCAGCAGAGGATGCTGGGAGATACCTTACCTGTGAATGAATGTGAGTCAAGCAAGATTTTAAAGGAACAGGAACACCAAAATATTAGTTCTTTAAAGTAATAAAAATATAATGTACTGTTGTGCTGAATTGGTAAAACTGGTGTGTTTGCGTCAGAAACGCTGCAATAGTTTATACAAACAAGCTGCTGTGTAGCCATGGGGGCAGCCATTCAAGCACAGGATACTCGGTAGATAACAGATAAGTACTACTATAGTTTATATAAACACGCTTCTGTGTAGCCATGGGGGCAGCCATTCAAAGCTGAAAAAGGAGAAAAGGCATAGGATTCACAGCAGATAACAGATAATCTCTGTAGTATACAATGGGATTCTTCAGAACATATATGTTATCTACTGTGTATCCTGTGCTTGAATGGCTGCCCCCATAGCTACACAGCAGCTTGTTTATATAAACTATAGTAGTACTTATCTGTTATCTACTGTGTATCCTGTGCTTGAATGGTTGCCCCCATGGCTACACAGCAGCTTGTTTATATAAACTATATTAGTACTTATCTGTTATCTACTGTGTATCCTGTGCTTGAATGGCTGCCCCCATGGCTACACAGCAGCTTGTTTATATAAACTATAGTAGTACTTATCTGTTATCTACTGTGTATCCTGTGCTTGGATGGCTGCCCCCACACAGCAGCTTGTTTATATAAACTATAGTAGTGTTTCTGAAGCAAATGCACCAGTGCATGGCAACAGTACATTATATTGTCATTCCTTTACAACACTTTCATTTTTTGGTGTTACTGTTCGTTAAAAGCTTCCTCCAACCCATTAGTTTGCATTTTAGGGTAGGTCTATAATAAAGTGCAAATTGCTGGCTGGTAGTCGAATTTAGCTGACAGGCAGTGGTGGGGGACGAGAATAATCATAGTGAGAGATAGATTTGCATGTGGTTTCCATGTGACATCCTAAAAACAAATAGGGGTGCAATTGTTGGAACAGCTGATTAGAACAGGCCAGAGCTGTGGTAACCCCTTCCTGGCAGTCATATTGCATCCAGAGTGCATGTCATCATTATCTTCTATTGACTAGCCATTATGTGACACTTTCCTGGAAACAATATATTTATCTCCAGTACTGATGATAAATAGTGAGCTTGCCAGTATTGGCTTTAGTACACCGTCAGTATTTCTCAGGGTTACGCAGATGCAAATCAGCATGTAAATTACCAGGTGCTTTGCACGACATCAGGAGACCCTGCATGGAGGTTTGTTAAATGTTATTCTGTCATGGCCTTTGTTTTAAGTTCCCCTTTCTGCTTCCTTGACAGCCGGTAATTGTTCGGCATCATTGGGTTCACCGGAGGCGACAAGCGGGAAAATGTCGACAGTGTGGGAAGGTGAGCGAGATGCTTCTCGGGAAACCTGGAAACCCTACCCTTTTATATATCCCACTTTGGGATTGTGCGGTGGGGGTACTTCTTGTTTTTTTATGACTATAACACACACAGGATCCTAGTGGGCCTTCGCCAAGGGCAACACCAAGCCACTCTTTCCTATAGTGTTTCCTTTTTAAAGGGGAACTATCACAAAAAACTTAAAAACCTTTTCTAAATGTAAAGGAGAAGGAAATGGGTTAAAGTAAGCTTTATTAGAAAGGTCTATATAAATACACCAGTAAACCCTCAGTAATGCTGTTCTGAGTCCTCTGTGATAAGAAACACAGCATTTCTTTCCTTCTATTGTGTACACATGGGCTTCTGTATCAGACTTCCTGTTTTCAGCTAGGGCTAGGGCTTGAGCATGCTCAGTTTGCTCTTCTCCCTCCCTCCCCTCCTCCCCTCTATGCCCAGAGCTACCAGTGAGCAGGGAGAGACTTAGGCAGGAAGTGATGTCACACCAAGCTAGTATGGCAGCTGCTATCCTAAACAAACAAAGAGAGTTTCTAGGGCTGTTTCTGCAAAATGAATAGAGCATTCTAGCTTGCACTACTGTGGCTAATCTATTGACAATAAACTGCTTTGGTAACTTTTCTTCTCCTTTAATGAACAAAAAAAATGTTGTCCCGTTTTCATGCTCCCTCTCCCAGCTGTCTGTCTTTAATCTCTCTTCATCCGGGGTCAGATTTTAATTAACAGGTACAGGTTCAGATTAAATAAAGTAGAAAAAGAACAAATCAGACTATGTTCTGGCCATGGCCACAATCTAGGGATGCACCGAATTCCTTTTTTGGATTCGGAG
The DNA here is from genome assembly GCF_017654675.1 of Xenopus laevis. Lineage (NCBI taxonomy): Eukaryota > Metazoa > Chordata > Amphibia > Anura > Pipidae > Xenopus > Xenopus laevis. The sequence continues at coordinate 14,475,266 of NC_054378.1, forward strand.
ATCCCCCGAATCCTCTGTGAAGGATTTGGCCATATACCGAACTGAATCTGAACCTTAATTTGCAAATCAGTGAAGGGGAGGGAAGCATTTTTTTTTACTTCCTTGTTTTGTGACGAAAAATCACATGATTTTAAGGATTTGGATTCGGTTCGGCCAGGCACAAAGATTCGGTTGAATCCAAATCCTGCTGAAAATGGCTGAATCCTGGCCAAATACAGAACTAAATCCTGGATTTGGTGCATCCCATCCACAATCACATGAAAGTTATGTCTGGCGAATAGCAGTGATAGTCGCCCGTTGATATCGTCATATAGGCAATACATTGCAGAGGTATTGTCATTGGCCGACAGAAACCTTCTAACCTGTCCGATCACCATGCACGAAAAATGTTGGGACGATCCACACACAGTCATATGAAACTTTGATTCATACTACTATATCTTACATCATCTTGGCAGACGGGGCTTCCTTTCCTAGCAAATTTATTAGCGCTCACTCAAATAACTGACTCCTGCACTAAGACATCTTCTAGGCAAAGGCACAATCAGAATCTGACTCCTGCATGAAGAGTGAATGAAGAGATACCAATAGCTTAGAAAGGCAAACTTTTTTAATTCACAAACAGTACAGCATTTTTAATAGTGTATTTATTTTTTTTCACTGAGGTGAAGCTTATATTACATTTTCATTTTCACAATAGTCCCCCTGTAAATCTTGTGAGAATGTACAGTTCTGTCTGACACTGGCTTTTAACATTTGGCCTATTTCTTGTTTTAGGGGTTCCAGCAAAAATTTGCCTTTCACAGCAAAGAGATTGTTGCAATCAGCTGCTCGTGGTGCAAACAGGCTGTGAGTTGGACCTGGGAATACCCACCAAAGTTGTTCTCTCTCTCTCTCTCTCTCTCTCCTGCTAATTTGTGTCTCTCTTGCCCATACACCTGTAAATGTCCTAAAACACTACTTTTGTTTTTCCTTTTTCCCCTCGCGCTTTTAGTATCACAGCAAAGTATCTTGCTTCATGTTCCACCATATAGAAGAACCATGCTCTTTAGGGGTTCACGCTGCTGTCATTGTGCCTCCCACATGGATTATTCGGGCTCGTCGACCACAGGTAGGCTGAGTGCCATTCTCAGTTGCCCAGCGCTGCATATCTGTTTCTGTTGCTGTCTTAGTATTGCTTTTATTCCTTGCAGAGTTCCCTCAAGTCCAGTAAGAAGAAAAAGAGGCCGTCATTTAAAAGGAAACTCAGCAAGAAAGCATCCGAGGTGAATGGAAAGACCCTGTATTGTACATTATTAATCAAGATGGTCCTCTGTAAACAGCGATGGTGCTGTAATACTAGGATGGTGTGTAAAACTGTTGCTTGTAATGGATTGTTACTTCCCTTAGGAACCCAGGCAGCGGCCGTTTATCATCAGACCAGGACCATGTCCCTTAATGAAACCCGTACTCGTTTTTGTAAATCCCAAAAGTGGTGGAAATCAAGTGAGTGCCCGCTCCCTACACTGCTCTTTTCACTTTATCATGGTTTATTGTCCCTAGTTGTGGGTTTTAGTCATGTTAGCAGTTTTGTTGGATTGATCTGACTGTAGGGAAATCTAATTTGAACCTCCTCCTTCACTGCTTTATCCTTTCTTCTTTCCTTGACCATCATTTTCCTTCCTTATTACTACTTTGTCTTTTTCACCTCTGTCTCTTTCAGTTACCCCCCCCCCCCATTTCACCTAAATACCTATCTGCAACTCTCTCTCTTATTACTTTCCTTTCCCAGTCTTCTCATTTGCCATCATTATGTTTGTTTATCTCTTATCCCTTGCTGTCTTTTGTCACATATCTCTCCTTCCTATTACCCACTCTACATCTCTTCCCTCTTTGCTCCTCTTCCTCTTAAGTGTTCTTTCTGCTTCCTCTTTAGGGTAAGGCCAGACGAGGAGATTCGGGGAGATTTTGTAGCCTGGCGACTTATCGCCACGTCTTTTGCGCGACTATCTCCCCGAACTGCCTCAGCGTCTTTTCCCCATAGGCTACAGCGCAAAATCGCCTGCGCTAATGCACACGCGGCGATGCGTTTTCAATAGTTGCCCAAAGTTGCCTCCTTGATCTATAGACTCCTTCACTTCAATCCCGCTTGGGTTAAACCTATTAAAATGGCCATGCATGGGCAGATTAAAGCTGCCTATATCTGTCCTTTAGACTGATTCGGCATCTCATTTGGCCGTGTATGGGGGCTTTGGGTTTCCCTGATCAAGCCCCGATCTATCTATGGCCAAAAATCGTCCAGATATCGATCTGGCAGGTTTAATTTTCTATGTGATTGAGAACCACATCAGCTAGTTGATGCGGTCATCACCCAGTTGTCGCCCATTCCTTCGTTATAATCTGATTGGCCCTAGGGCTGAACAATCGGATTAACTTGATATCGCCCTGCAGTTGGTGGCCATATCGGGGAAAGATCCGCTTGTTTGGTGACTTTGCCAAACGAGCGGATCTTATTGTTTATGGCCACCTTTAGTTTGCACTTTTTCCCCTTGTAGCTGTACAAACACCAACAGATAAACAGGACAATGTATATATTTTTATTAAAAAAGACATGTACAGTTTAAATAATATGTATTATAATGTATGTTAAATACTGTCATTTATCTTTCTATCTGTCACACAGGGAGTCAAAATCCTTCAGTCCTTTATGTGGTATCTGAACCCTCGTCAAGTGTTTGATCTGAGCCAGGGTGGTCCAAAGGAAGCGTAAGTATAAAAGTGCATGGCTCGTCCAAGCCAGGTCACATTATATAGCAGGCAGCTGGGCACTGCTGTAATGAGGCTCATGCAAAGTGCAGAATTTACAGTCCATGCACAGTCAATACACCCATTCACCCTTTTCTACCAGCAACAGCTTCCCATTCATTTGAAAGGAAAATGTGCTGCCTATGATACTGCCAGCAATGGCTGATTGCGGGAGTTTTTTACAGAAGCTGTGTATTTGGTGCCAGCCTTTGTAACATAACCGTACTTTTTGCAGAGATGATGTTAAATGGGGATCAAAATCCAAAAAATTAATTGATATAAATTTACTCAGAGTTCTTCTCTGAGAACTTTTGATATTTACTTTCATTTTCATTGTTTATCAGTCAGTGACAATGCAGTGCATAGACAGAGTTGCTGACCCATTTTACTTTTTAAGAGAGCTGTTAAACTGAAATCCTAGTGTTGGCAGTATAAAACTGCAGAAATGGGTCAGCGGTATATAAACACAAGGATATAAAAATAAATAAACTATGGCTTGCTGTGCCAAAATGGGCACACAATTGCGGGAATTAAAACACCTTACGGAAACCTCATCCACCGTCTTGCACTCATCTATACTATTCCAAGTTTTCCAGCTGTACCTATTATGGAGTATAATACAAAAACACAACAGGTGCAGCGCTATATCAAACACTGTCTAGACCAGGCAATAAATAAAGTAGTCCCTTTGCATGTGGCACCTGTTTATTTATGATCTGTTGTTTAAATGCTGCCGTTTACTTGGCAGACCAAGTCCTATTGCAAATGGGACATTCTGCTTTGCAAGGCAACTTCTGTCTGCTATGCAATGTATTTATTTTACTATCAACAATTTAGAATAATCCCAGTAGGAAGGTGGCTTTGGTTGCTTTGTCACCCTTACTGGAGGAGATTAAGCGAGGCTGATAAAATATCCTGTCTGCCATTGCCCTTGGGTTGCACTGATTTGTGTGCAGCAAAATCACAGGCACAAAACTTTGTTGTTCTGGTATCTGCCAAAACATTTTGGATTTTGGCAAAGAATGTTGCACTTTGGGTACAAACCATGGCTTTTTGCACTACATATTCCCTGTGATCTCATCCTACCCCTTTCTTTTGTCCTCTTGGCAGGTTAGAAATGTATCGAAAGGTCCCTTCTCTGCGCATCTTGGCCTGCGGTGGAGATGGCACTGTGAGTCCCCTTTGGGCTAAATATTTTTTATTCTCCCTGTGTTATTAATGATTGTGTCTCACACGCCCCTTACCTGCATATGCTCCACTGTGCTCTACTTGCTGTTCCTGCTCTAATTGTCTCGCTTATCCCATGAGATTTTTTTTAAATTGACTCATGTCTCTGTTTTTTGCCTGGTCCTATCTTCCCATAGGTTGGATGGATCCTTTCTGCTCTGGACCAACTGCGCCTTTTCCCTCCTCCACCTGTTGCCATCCTACCTCTTGGGACAGGGAATGACCTTGCCAGAACACTCAACTGGGGTGGGGTAAGTAACTTGCCTCCGAAATACTTTCATCTACTAAATCATATGCTGCCAGGAAGCCTGTACTTTTTCCTGCGAAATTCTATGACACCATTTATTCTATTTCTATGCACATGCTTCTGCATTGGAAGTACAGGTGTGGGACCTGTTATCCAGAATGCTCAGGACCTGGGGTTTTCCAGATAATGGATCTTTCCGTAATTTGGATCTCCATACCTTGTTTATTAGAAAATCATGTAAACATAAAATAAACCCAATGGGCTGGTTTTGCTTTCAATAAGGATTAATTATATCTTAGTTTGGCTAAAGTACACGGTACTGTTTTATTATATTGGAGAAAATGCTATTTATTTTTAAAAAATTGGATTATTTGATTGTAATGGAGACTATGGGAGACAGCCTTTCCGTAATTCAGAGCTTTCTGGATAATGGGTTTCCGGATAACAGATCCCATACCTGTAGAAAAGGTATAGTTACCCTAAATTATTATTAACATGTATTTATATAGCGCCAACATATTGCGTAGCACTGTAAATACAACTATTCAAGGCTGTCCATTGGACCTGGGAGTTGTAGACCAGCAGTATCTACAGGGCTATATTCTTTTGACAGACTGTAAAACAGGGGTCTTCAACCTTAATTACCCGTGAACCACATACAGATGTAAAAAGTGTTGGCAATATTCCTGTGTGGTGCTGTTGGCCATTTGGTAACCCTTATGTGGACTGAAAGCCTACAATAGACTCTGTTTGGCAGTTCACCTGGTTTAAGGCAACCAAAACTTGCCTCCAAGCCTGCAATTCAAAAATAGCGCCTGGTTTGAAGCCACTGTGAGCAACATCCAAGGGGTTGGTGAGCGGTCCACTTGTTGGGGACCACTGCTCTAAAATATGAGGGTGTAGTATTGGCTTACTGCAAAAGCTTATTGTCGCAATAGTTAATTGCTTATAAAAAAAACAGGGGAGGGGGGTTCTGCCATATTGCTTGCTATGGCTAGAGCAAGAATCTCTAATAGCTACAGATGGCTGGTAATGTTTTAGTCAAGTCTGTAAGTAATGCCTCACATGTTATGGTGTACAAAGTGGCATTTTATGGAATTGTCTGAGCTCTCCATCTATTTCCTTACATGACACACCCTGTTGAAAGGAATTACAAACAAAAGTCTACCTTATTATAAATAGCCTTCGTTTTGTCATTTACCTGATTTAATCTCACACCTTCATATTTGTTTCTTCCTTTTTAGGGCTACACAGATGAGCCAATCTCTAAAATCTTAAACCATGTGGAGGAGGGGATGGTTGTCCAGTTAGATCGGTGGAACCTGGTAGTGGAGAGAAACCACGAAGCTTGGGAAGATGATAAGGGGGATGGTGCCACAGATAGGGTGAGAGTTGGAGAGTCATTGGTGAAACTGTAATTTGGGGAGAGTACAAAATGATCACAAGAGCTGGCTTGGGTTTGGTACATAAAATCTTTGGTATCTTAGTGATGTTGACAGATCCACATAATATCCCTCTGTGTACCTTCATTAAAAAGCATCCAACTACATACGTTCCCATAGCTTAATGGCTGCTTGTGATATATGTCTGTCTGTAAGATAGCTTCAGGAGCTTATGTGGTTATTGGGGCAAAATTGGCACTGGTATGTATGGTATCATAAGGATGCTATGGAACATCCAATCTTCGTTTGGATCATAGTTGACTTGTCAAACATTTCATGAGCTGGTGCAACTTTCGGTGCCTGCATGGTGCATCAGCCACAGCACCTGCTTGCTATAAATTGGATTGAACAATATTTATCTCTTCTACCCAATCATTCGGGTAACACAAAGTTCACACCACACATGGCCACCTATTCCCTGCAGCCACAGATTCCTGTTTCTGTCCTTTATTCTGTACAGTGCACGACCCATTTTGATATATAATGCTTCAAAATATTTCTCCTTTATTCACTGCATTGGGTAGTGCGTGCAAGCTTTCCGTCATGGTGCTAACTTGCACAAATTTAGCACCCAGTATAATATTTAAAATCAAGGGGTGGTTCACCTTTGAATTTACTTCAGTAAACTTTTTTTTACTTAATTAATTGTACTGTTGCTTGTTTTCACTTACACTGTGCTCTTTGCCTTACAGCTACCACTGGACGTATTCAATAACTACTTCAGTCTGGGGTTTGATGCCCACGTCACACTGGAATTCCATGAGTCCCGAGGTACATTGCTGTCTTCCTGTGTTTTGTGTGCAGCCAAATCCAAGGGCCACTGTTACCATTGTCCGTGTTGGTTATTTATTTCAACTTCCAATGGGTACCAGCCATGGGTGAGGTCTTTGGGTGCCAGCATGAAATGCTGAAGTGGGAAACAATAATAATAATTCTTACAGTAATAAAGAAAAGTAGCTAGGCAAGTGTGGGAACCTTTGACTTTTCCCACTATATTTCCAGACAATGCTGACTCATACAGAGCAGTAAGTCCTTTATCCTGTTACAGATATGGGGCAAATAAACACTTTTTTTTTCTTTTTCGCAGAGAACCTGTGATATAAAGCAAGTTACTGTATAACACATTTGGTTGGGGGGCCTGTGCAATGTGATGATGTATATAGTGAGGGGGCTAAAGAATTGCTTATCTGGTCAGCTGATAATCTGTGCTTTATGTTTGATCCTTTTCCCACCCTCAGAGGCAAATCCTGAGAAATTTAACAGCCGCTTCCGTAACAAGATGTTCTATGCGGGGGTGAGTGTTGATTCAGCTGACTGCAGTCATACTGTTGCTTAATCATAGCCTTAGCACTGAAAGCATTGCTCTACCCTTACCTCTCCAGTTTAGGGTTCATTGATGCTCATCTTTACTTCCACTGCCTCCTATTCTAACTGTGCACGTGTAACATGGCCATAACAGTGCATGGACCTCCATACTGTATACATACTTTTACCCAGGGGGCCAATGGGTTGGATACATATGAGCTCAGCATATGTATGGCCTTGTTTACCTGCAGATATGATTACAAGTTGCTCCCTGCACTCTCTTTCAGAATGTTTGAATGCATATTCTATTTATGCACTGTCCTCAATGCGTCTAATATGCATGACTCACGAAAATATATACACACTGCTGTTTTGCTGCTGTCATTAGTTCACTCTTGTCTTACCTTGTTGATAGTCATGCTTTTGCCATAGTCTGTGTCCTTCCTGGTATACTTCCGTTGTAATCTGATGTATCATGTTCTTCTATTCCAGAACAGCACACTGTTAATTCTCTTGTTTTCTTTGTTTTTTTTTACAGACCGCGTTTTCAGACTTCTTCACTGGCAGCTCCAGGGACCTGTCTAAACACATCAGGGTGGTGGTGAGTATTAGGCCGACAGTTTTATGTCTTCCTTTTATTTTATTTGGTTGCTTCCTTAGTGGTTAGCCAGTTCTTTATTGATTGTGTTCTGTTTTCTGATTACCCTTCGCCCAAAAGAAATGGTATAAATGGTGCCGTTCTGTAGAGCAGCAGCGACTGGAGAAATAAAGAACAAGTTATGACCCTCCTTAAACGGTTTACAGTTCTAAAAGTGTTCCCAGACACACATTATTAGAATTAAACAAAAACATAGATAGTGATCACCGCTATAAAACTGGGTACACGGAGGCAGACATCGGTATGAATACTACAATGTCGGTACATCCATTTGGTTAATTATAGAAATGGTTGCCGCCTAAATGCCTTATTTTTTATCCCGGTCCTACCAGATACTGCTGTAAGATCAGCCTGTGTTTCTGCTTTGGCCATTTATGTTTTGTAGCTAAATTGTCCATCCACCTGCCCTTGAGTCTAGGTGTAAAGGAGAGTTTAATATATGAATGAATTTTTCTTGTTCATTTTATTAGAGAATTTTTTTTATGAATTCTGCTGTTTTGTTGCCTGACAACTGACCACATTTCCATCCTCCCCCTCTCAGTGTGATGGTATGGACCTGACTGCTAAAATCCAGGACCTCAAACTACAGTGTTTAGTGTTTCTTAACATCCCACGGTAAGTGTTTTGAGGGTTACACTAACGAGAGGTTAGATTAGTGTCCAAGTCATAGACCATTTAAAGGAAGATAAGCTTACCCCTTAATGGATAAGTAAACCTTTAAAATAAGGGAATGTAAAAGTGCTATTTTTAAGCACTTTTGTAATTTACATTCATTATTTCTTTTGTTTTTATTCCAAGATATCAAAGGAATGGTGCACTGTTAATATGAATGATTTATGTTACAACAGCGCCACCTGCTGGTCAGTTTCCAACCATTCTGACCACCAAGTAGTCAAGGAAGTTGTCAGGAGAATGAAAGAGGCTTCTCTGATGTTCTTCTGCTTAGGAAAAAAATTAGAAACATTTGTCACATCTTTCCTAAGCAGAAGAACATCAGAGCAGCCTAGTTCCTTCTCCTGACAACTTCCTTGACTACTTGGTGGTCAGACTGGTTGGAAACTAACCAGCAGGTGGCGCTGTTGTAACTAAATTCATTCATATTAACAGTACATGTATCCTTTGATATCTTAGAATAAAAACATAATAAAACTAAATTACAAAAGTGCTTAGAATAGCACATCATTAATTTTACATTCACATATTTTACTTATGCTTTAAGGATGCTGTATGGATCTTTAACTTTGTGTTCACCAACATATGACCTTCCAGATGTTGATGAACACGTGCTGAGAATCTATATCCACATGGAACATTAGCTCTGCCCTCTTAGACTCTGCAGGTTTGTGGGGCAATAACAAGCCCATAATATTGGCTTGGCAGATTTGAAACTATGTTGATGACTGAATTAGCCTCCTATTATGATCCAGTTTAGTCCACCATAAGATGCCAAACAAGTGACTCTTTATGTATACAGTGCATAGGGTTAGATGTCTTCGCCTTTGCTGCCTTTTCAGTGTATTTTCTAAATCAGGCATTAGCAGCCTATAGTTTCCAGCTGTTGCTGGCCTTAATCTCCCAGCATTTCCCAACAGCTAGATAACAACTGGAGATATGTCCTTGATTTATTGTTTCTTTTCATTCAAAATGTTAAATAGGTTATATTATAGCATTGAGTGCTAACATTGCCCAATTGTAGTTAGAGAGGAGTTGTCTTCTGGGATTGTGGCAGGTGACCTTGCCTTGGTTCCCACTAGGTACTGTGCTGGCACGATGCCATGGGGAAATCCAGGGGAGCACCATGATTTTGAACCTCAGCGGCACGATGATGGATGCATTGAAGTGATTGGTTTTACCATGGCATCCCTGGTACTTAGTGCTCACATCTGTTTGTTGTCTGTGTGTCTGTTTGCTTTATATGTGCTGGTGCTGGTAATGTTTCCTGGGTGGGTTGGCTTTACCTGCAGAAGAATACTTTTGTATACCCCAACATAAGTCCTCTACCCTCTATGTGATTTCTAACAAATCCACTTGTGCTCCAGATCCAGCATGATAGTGTGCTGAGCAGGCTTTTGCCTGTGGTAGGTCTATCAAAGCCTCCGTCCTTCTGTCTGCTGTTCTGTGTTTGATTCTCTGTCGGCCCCTGCAGCACGTTTTTCAGTGTACTTTGCTCGTACCCATTCTTTTGTGTACTCACTATAGTGTTTCAGTCTTTTCTAACTCTCTGTTCTTGCAGTGTCATAGACTGCATCTCTTCTTACTCATTTCTGCTTCCTTTAACAATTTCTCTCTAGGCTGCTCTGCAGGTTGGAGGTCACGGGGAGCGTTTGCACCAGTGCCGAGAGGTTCTGCTTACCACCTTCAAGTCCATTCCCATGCAGGTAGATGGTGAGCCCTGCAAGCTGGGGCCATCAGTCATTAAAATCAGCCTGCGAAACCAGGCCAACCTTGTACAAAAAACAAAGAGGCGCACGTCTGTCCCACTGCTCAATGAGTAAGTATCCACCATTGGTCACTGATACTATTCCGTTAACCTGGCCCCTTCCCAAATATCTACTAATTTATTTTGAAAACCAATTACTCGCAATACATTGTTGCATGCACAGAGTGGTCATCCAGCTACTTGCTTGAGGGGTATTCCAGTTGGGCAATTCTTACGTTTCAGACATGTATGCTTCTCCTGGGATACTTTTCAAGAACAAGCCATGTCATTATGGGACCGATTTATAGAAAGGGGCTATAAGTTAGAAGATGTAAAATGGGCACATGAAAAAGCGGTGGGTTCTGAGCCGCGAAGTGAACATGTAAATAGATATAATAGGGCCCAATCAACTGTGCGATTTTGTACTACATAAAGTCGGGATGCCTATTCTATTCAGAGGAGTATTCGTAAGTATTAGGGAGTTCTCCTCCAGGACTCGGTTTTAGGTAAAATATTGGACAAAAATTCATTGTTTGTGTTTAGGAGAGGAAAGAATCTGGTGGCCCATATTTCCAAGAGTCTTTATACCTCGAGAGAGAAGGGTAAAAGTTCATGGCTAGAGTTCAGTCACTTGAGTGACATATAATATTAATCAATACTTTAATTGTACATCCAAAGGGATTATTTATTTGGTAACGTGCGATTGCAGTGCCCCATATGTTGGTAAGACCATACATATGACTAGTACGCGATTCTTGAAACACATTGTAGAAAAACATAAGGGGGAGACCTTGATAAGAAACGGCTGTACTGTAGGTTGGAGGCATTCTGGATCTACCTATTAAAAACCACTGAGAATTTTGGTGGTCTTAATAGTGGGAGATTCGTGTCTTGTAATTTCGTGTTATTGTATTTTCCGGTTTTGTACATATTTTATATTGAATTTGAATTGATTTAAATTAATTTAAATATAATAATTCACGTATCATGGGATCAAATAGATTAATTAATTTGTTAAACTGATTTTCTTACAATTTAATAGAATAAATTCAACTGCACCAATGATTTGTATACTTTTTACATATTGTTTTTTCCTTATGGTTTTGTCCACTTCCATTAGTTTGATCAAACCTATGGAGGTATCCTACATAGTAGATGTTTAGCATAATATTTGGACATGCAATTTTTGTTTGCCCTTTACTTTGGGTTTGGATATGTATATTTGTATTATACAACACATAGGGTTAAATGTTTTTAATGTGTGGGGTTTGCATACTATTTATTGGTGTTTGGCGGGTTGATACCATATGCTTCTGAGGAAGTGGTGTGAAGCCACGAAACGCGTCAATCGTGGGGTATGTTACACTACTGCGAGTGATTTATTGATTTTATTGAACGTAGAGCAGAGACGCACAATGTGATTCGGGGAGATTAGACGCCTGGCGACAAATATCCTCCTCTTCATGGCGACTAATCTCCCCGAACTGCCTTCCCGCCGGCTAGAATGGAAATAGCAGACGGGATAGCACTCTGAGTGCATCTTTTTCCGAAGTCGCCTCACCAGGAAAGTTCGGGCGACTTCGGAAAATGAATCGATCCGAGTGCCATTCCGTTGGCGATTTCCATTCTGGAATGAAGATTTTATGATCCAGAGTTGCCTGGTGCTCTGTGAAAATTGCAAATTTGATTTCCCTTCCCAAATAGTGCCTTATCTCTTCCTTGCTAACTTGGCATATTCAAAGCTTTTCTTTATGTTCAGTCAGCAGCCAGTCCCGGACAGACTCCGTCTGCGTGTTAACCGCATTTCCATGCATGATTATGAAGCGCTGCACTATGATAAGGAGAAGCTGAGAGAGGCTTGTGAGTAATTATTTTCTTATCTATAGTTTTATTCTTGTCCTAAACATCCATTAAGTTTTTTTTCCCTGCTTTCTCCCTACCTTTGAGCTGAGATCAGTGAGACTGACACAAAACATGTAATGGGAGCTACGTAATCTGAATCTGATTCTAACATATTGCAATAACATATATCTGTATTGTATATAATACAGGTATGTATTTTAGCAATATATTAGATTGATTACATAGCACTCTAGATAGAAAGCGTTCTGCCTCAGGATTGATCAAGAATCACCCATAAAGCATCAGTGTCAGCTGTGAACTCATGTTCTGCAAGGAATATTGCACACTGAGCATGTGCAGTGCCACTGACACTCAAAAGATGGCCTACCAAGATGGGAAGCTATATGCACAACTATGAAGCCGTGGTATATTGGTGCTGCACCTCTGAGCTAGTACAGTAAGTCCAGTAGATAAACTACAACATTTGTAGCTACATTTTAAATTCTACAGGGGGGATGTAATTGTGTTCGCTAGAGCAAAAATCATTCGCAGTGCGAATAAATGTTCTCCGAGGGAAAAATGTTGCCTTTGTGAACACTTTGCCGCTCACACGACAGTTGGATTTGATTGTGAATTGCATAGTTTGTGAATATTTGCAGTGTATGTAATAAAACTTTGTAATAGCAATCCAATTAGTGTGACAAAATTATTTAACGAAACTGCAGAGCAGGTGTTAAAGGTTCGCAATGCACAATTAAGATTTGCAATGCAATGAAAGCCTAACAAAGAATATTACAATTTTTATTCACAAAGTTGTGCTGTTTGTGAATTTGATTACCTTAGTCTTTTCTGTAATACCAAGAAATCAAAGTTTTTTTTAGAGTAATTCAAATATGGACTCGCGCTGCTAACGTTTGCTTCATTTATATAAATAAAGTACGTAGCATATGAGAGAAAGTTCTGTAGGATACAATGGGTTTAGTTCTTACACAGGAAGATAAGCAGGGGCTCTATTCAGATCTATGTAATAAGTGCCTCTGTCACATAAAATGGGTCAGTTGTTTTTGCTAAGAAATGGTATATATGCATTCTATATTAACTTAAAATATATAAACAAATGTTGACGTTGCTGGTTCCTTAACTACATTTTTTGGTGGGATACCATTGTGTGCTGCTACATTTCCTATCATAGTACAGGTATGAGACCTGTTATCCAGAATGCTTGGGACCTGGGTTTTTTTGGATAAGGGATCTGCCATAATTTGGATCTTCATACCTTAAGTCTACTAGAAAATAATTAAAATATTAAATAAGCCCGATAGACTGGTTTTGCTTCCAATAAGGATTAATTATATCTGAGTTGGGATCAAGTACAAGGTACTGTTTTATTATTACAGAGGAAAAGGAAAAAAAATTTGGATAACATGGAGTCTATGGGAGACTCTTCCTAGATAATGGGTTTCCAGATAACAGATCCCATACCTTTATTTTTATCCCAACAACATATTATATTTAGCTTTTTCTTGCATCATGATTTTTTCAATCCAAAATGCCTCCCCCCCTTCCTTTTGCATCCATTCTGTTTCCCATAATTATCCTTCTCTGTATTCTTGTTTTTCCCCTCTTCTGATTGCTGCCAGTCCCCCCTCTGTGTTTCTTTCAATCTTTTTTTTTTATTCTTTTTTTCTGTGATTTCAGCTCTCCCACTGGGCGTTATTGTGGTCCCTGGAGACAGTGACCTAGAGACTTGTCGCGCACACATCGAGCGGCTGCAGGAGGTAGGAACGCAATGTATTCAGTACACAATCATGGTATACACACATGCACACAACTGCTTTTCTGCCTCCTATAGGAGCCCTCTTGCATTATCTGCATGACACCATGCACATAGTCATCTAGTTTTCAAAATATTTACATAGATGTCAATTATCGAGTGATAAAGCTCTCTTTGCTTTGCACCAAGGAGCAGCATAATGAAAGGAAATAGACTTCAGCAACAAAGATTTCCCCGGCAATAACCCAAGTGGACTTTACCCTTTTAGGCTGTTACTCCCTATTGCCTGAAAGGCCTGACTAAAGGCCTTCTATCATTTACTGTAACACCCTCTGCTATTCATGGCCACTGTTTGGTCTGTATTATTGTAATGCTCATTAGGATGGGCAGAAAACTGCTCCTTTGGATAGGTTGCCAAATGTGCAGATTTTTTTTTGTCTTATGTGACCACCCATTCGCTGGGTAGGATTAGCACATGGGTGGTCCAATAGAGCAAATACGCTTCATGTTTGGAAACCTAGCCAAATGAGCAGTTCTTTTAGAGCAGTGCTCAGCAATCAGTGGCTGCTGAGCAACTTGTTGCAAAAGCAAAACAGGTGCTTATTTTTGAATTTCAGGCTTGGATGCAAGTTTTATTTGCATAAAAACCAGGTGTACTGCCAAACAGAACCTCCTGTAGGCCACACAGGAGCAACCAAATAGCCAATCACAGCCCTAATTTGGCATCCCAGGAACTTCTTTCATGCTTGTGTTGCTCCCCAACTATTTTTACATTTGAATGTTGCTCACAGGTAAAAAGAGTTGGGGACCTCTGTTTTAGTGTATGACAAGATCCATCAGATAACAATTGTATCAGAATTTTCAGACTTGCCTGATAGCTATCTGGCTGGAAAATCTATCGGACAACTCCAAAAAGATTCACTGGCACTCAAAGGCTTTGGAGTTTTTGGAGTTGTCTGATTTGGAGGGTGCCAACCCCTCCATCACCATGCACCAGGCGTCCATTACAGAAGGCGGTGCCTCTTATCCTGAAATGGAAAATCAATCAGGCCATCTGGAGGCACCCATATTCAGGGATGTTAATTGGCTAATTGGTCTCGAGGGGACAGAGAGCCCTACAAAAGTGTTTCTTAAGGTGGCCATAAACGTAACAATTATGATCTTTCCAAGAAAGATCGTTTGTTTCAATGCATACGCGTAGAGCTGAATTATCAGATATACAGATAGAAACAATAGAATTCTACCTGTATCTGACGATTCAGCACTAAAAGTGGGCAATGTTCAGGTGCCTTCAAAGGCGCCCAATCAAAATTGTCCACCTGGGCCGATCGACCAGCCGACCAATATCCAAGGCTTCTACCGGTATCAGTCGGCTCGTCTTCTGCCATACACGCACTGAATATCATGCGAAATTTAGTTTGTACGACAATATCTGTGTCTATGGCCACCTTAAGCGTATAGAAACACACTACCCAGAGATAAAATGTAAAGGGAATCTTCAGAAGCTTCTCCTAAAGAAAGGGAGAGAAATCTTAGAGGCCGTTATTGATTTACATTGTGTAGTCAAGGAGAAATGTCCTTGCTATACAGATGGAGAGCTACTGGGGCATCTTTGGAGACAGACAGATCTTTACTGCTAAAGGTATGTGGTTGCTTTGGGCTGGTACAGAAGCCCAAAACATAATGTACATAATTTCTAGTCTACTTCTTTAGTTAAGCTTTAGTTCTCCTTTAAACATAGTTGCTTTATTCACAGGTATAGACAATGTGGTATGTCACAAGATGGCATGTTGCTTAGGAATATGCAGACAAAGGCACCATCCTCGAATGGGAAATTTTTGCATGGGTGCAGTCATTACTTTCTGAAGGTACCTTTAAAAGTAACTTGGCTTCCACACTCTGCTCCCCTACTGCATATGATCCGAACATGTGTGTCACTTGGGAGCACCGTAGGGACACTGACATCATGGAAATAGTTTGTATTATGGATTATTCCAGCCTGAGCTGTTTTATGTGGCAGAATCCCAAGCCCTGCTGCTTTATTCTTCCACTCTCTTCCCCTCCCAGCAGCCCCATACAGAGCACTGAGGTCATCCCAAATGGATTTAGGTTTATTTAGCTTGGCGCTGGACCCCAAGCGCTCAGCGGGGAACCGGCTGCTGGGACACCTTCTCTTTCTCTGTGCCGGAGCAGCACCGAGTTTTTACCTTTTGTATAAATCTTCGCTTTCTCAGCAAGTCGAGTATTCTCCACAGTTATTTCCAAACTGGTGGGATGATCACACGGAAATTGCTGGTTGTTTTGCATAAATAGAACTTATTTACAGGGTCGGACAAAGGGGGTATCCAGCATCCTATGGCCTCTTTGGGGAAAGGGGTCAATAAAACTTTGTCCAACACACAACCATCATAATGGATATTCCTAAAACCTATTTTCTGGCCATAACGTGGTTATACATCTGTGTTAAAGGGTTACGGTCATGGGAAAATGTTGTTTTTTTTTTCTTCCCAAAATGAATCAGTTAATAGTGCTGCTCCAGCAGAATTCTGCACTGAAATCCATTTCTCAAAAGAGCAAACTGATTTTTTTAATTTTGAAATCTGACATGGGACTAGACATATTGTCAGTTTCCCAGCTGCCCCCAGTCATGTGACTTGTGCTCTTATAAACAGCCACTCTTTACTGCTGTACTGAAAGATGGAGTGATACCACCCCCCCCCCAATAGCCAACAATGGGAAGGTAACCAAATAACAGCTCCCTAACACAAGACAGCTATTGAACAACACTCAATAGTAAAATCCAGTTCCCACTGAGACACATTCAGTTACATTGAGTAGGAGAAACAACAGCCTGCCAGAAAGCAGTTCCATAGTGCAGCACTGGCTCTTTCTAAATGCACATGACCAGGCAAAATGACCTGAGATGCACCTACACGCCAATATTACACCTAAAAAAATACACTTGCTGGTTCAGCAATGCAATTTTATATGGTAGAGTGAATTATTTGCAGTGCAAGTTGTAAAATGTAGAAATAAAAATCATGACAGAATCCCTTTAATAATCAGGAGTCCTATTTTATACATGGGTCCCCTCATAGACAGAAATAGGCAGGGACAGGGATATAACGAACAAAACACAGGATATTTGAAATTCTATTTGCGGTTGCTCTGGAGAAGGCAATGTGCTTCTGGAAACAAGTTTTTCTTTGTGCTGTTCACATCCCTTTCTGCAGAAAAGCCCATTGCTCCTGGTCTTCTATTGTGAGGCTATTATTAAACACAGTATGACACTGGGAACTTAATGATCTCTCGGTTCACTCTTCTCCGTCACCTCCATGCATTTGCCATTGAGCACAGAAGGCCCTGTGGTAGCCGCCGGCTCCAGAATACATTTTCTCTCTTGTCCCAGCTCAAGATTTATTCTGTCTGCGTGTCATCCAATTCAGGGGAGTTTATGGTAACCGTACAAATTCCAATAGTCTTATAAGGCACAAACACATTTTCATGGATATTCTCATTCCTATGGAAGCTCAGGCATGTATTCACTATTCTGTGGGCACTCGTTTTTACGGTCCAGGACTGGTGTGTAGTTCCGTTCTCCATGTTTACCAGTTTAGCACTGTGGACACAGGCTCAGATAGATCCGTTAATCTGCCACTGAAATTAAAGGGAAACTATCACGAAAATAAAAATGTAATATTCGTTCCATCACACTGATATAAGAAACTTTCTAAATAAAATCAATTAAATATTCTGCATTGTTTCTGAAATAATCAAGTTTATCTTCACTATTCATCTCTCAGCATCTGTTTCTCCTCATTCTGTCTTCATTCAGAAATTGGGTGTCAGATGAATGATCCAATATATCTTATAGGGGGGCTCTTTTTGCCTAGATAGAAGTATTAGAGCTCACCAGAAATCCTGTCTCTCTACATGCAGAATTTGTGCAAAAGGTTCCAGTACAAACAAAATCTAATACATCTGCTAGGAAAGGAAGCCCCCCTATAAGATGTATTGGACCATTCATCTGACACCCAATTCGTGAATGCCGACAGAATGAGAAGAAACAGATGCTGAGACAGGAATAGTGAACTTGATCATTTCAGAAACGATGTAGAATTTTTAATTGATTGTATTTAGAAAGTTTATTACTTCAGTATGAGAAAACGTATATTCAATTTAAATTTTCGCGATATTTTGCGATATTTTTTTTATGTACCGGGTGTATTTTAATTTTATACTTGGGTAAGAGGAAGCACAATATCCATTGTGTAAAGGGAGTGGGCTGTCTGCATATAAACCTGCCCATACAGTTTGTATGAGCGTGGCATTCCTGCAGTGCACTCGTAATTATATAATCACATGGAATGACAAGTATTGGAGAGCAATGAATGGATTAGCCATAATTATAAGTGATTTGCTTGGCTAAACATGCAGGGATTAAGAACCCTGGAGTCCTTTGTTGTCCTGCCATAAAGCACCTCTCCAACCCCAGCTAATGTACTGAAGTCTACTGTATTGGATAGTTTATTTATCCCTTTAGCATTTCCTATGTACAGGAGTCAGTGCATATTTGAGAAGAGACTACAATAAGATCTAAAGCAATCTATTCTGTGACTGGCCCCTCTATGGCAGTTCTTGCCAAACTGTGGGCTGGCCATCTGGGCCAGGGGCTTGGCGTAGGGGAACACAGCAAGAATGTCTGTTAGGAGAGCTGTGGGGAGTATGCCTATTATAACGGGCCCAGTCTGATGGCTAGTTAGGGAAACATTTGGGGAGTGCTTATTTGTTCCCTGGGTACCCCTGGAACTATAGCAGGGTGAGTGTTACCCCAATGGTTCTATATATCTGTAACCTTGTTATGAGCTAAGGGGGCCCAGCCTGAAGGTCAGTTAGGTAGAGATTTGGGGTCAGTGTATATTTGTGTCCTGAGTAACCCTTGAACTATAGCAGGGTGACTGTTACTCCAATGTTTCTATATATCTGTAACCTTGTTATGAGCTAACAATGGATCTAATTATTGGACTTTTATTGTGGGGGCTTGAACCCAAAAAGTCTAAAGAACCAGGATAAAGGGGATAACTGGGGTTGAGTGCTTATTTGTTCCCTGGGTACCCCTGGAACTATAGCAGGGTGACTATTACCCCAATGTTTCTATATATCTGTAACCTTGTTATGAGCTAAGGGGGCTCAGTCTGAAGGCCAGTTAGGGGGAGATTTGGGGTGAGTGCTTATTTGTGCCCTGGGTACCCCTGGAACTATAGCAGGGTGACTGTTAGCCCAATGTTTCTATACATCTGTAACCTTGTTATGAGCTAACAATGGATCTAATTATTGGACTTTTATAGTGGGGACTTGAACCCAAAAAGTCTAAAGAACCAGGATAAAGGGGATAACTGCCGCAGCTCGTCTCTTCCATTGTTACAGGTTACAGCAGAACATTTATGAGGGAATTTTCATTACACATATCATTTATTTTGTTGTGCAAAAGTTTTTGGGGTTAAGATGATGTGGATTTTTCTCTCCAGGACTTTCCTGCCTACCCTACAATCTTACAGCGCCTCGATCTAAAGGTCTGTGCAGTCAGAATATTGTGCCAATGTGTGTTTGTGCCATGTGCTCTTCCCCGTGCCCTGTGTAAATACCTGAGTGCTTTTCCATGTAGATACAGTGTTTGTGGTTGCTGTCCTGTGGGCCCAACTGGCTTTGTTTTGACACAGTGAATGTTTCTGTTATTGTGATGTGGGTAGATGTCACTCCTGTGTATTCATGAGGAGTAATAAACACACATGGGAACCCCAAGTTCTTGCATAAAGATATTTGGCTTGCAGCCTACAATAGAGATTGTCAGTGTGTACCTTTTGGGATATATAATTTGGATGGAAATCATATAACGGGTTGGCATTGGCTGTTTACTAAAGCACTGGCCTGTCCCACAAATATGTGGTCACGGAACAATCAGTAAGTCTGAAAATGCCTTTTGACAAGGACCTCATCAGGTTTTTGATACAGCCTTATTGTGGGCTAAATGCTTACATGATTGATTAGGCACACCAAATGGATGACCAAATCATGTGAACATCCTCATATTTGAATTTGTGCCCTGTGCCAATTTGCTTCCTTAGTTAAGGTACTGGCTAAGCCATATTCTATCCCACGCCCCACTACAGAGCCTTGAAAGCAGAGGAAAAAGAAGGCCTTTTGTACCCCAGATAAAAGTAGGTAAAGGTAGGATAGTGTCTATAGTAAAGCAAATTGGCATCTCAAACTCTCTGGATAAAGGATGTCCAACCTGCAGCCTTCTCCTGTTGACTTTCTGTAGAAGGATTTTTAAAAGACAAAAGGAGCATGAGGCAACACAATTTGGTGCAAGACATGAAGCCATCTTTTATTTTAAAGGAGATGTCGTTTAATAGCAGCCAGAGAATTCCAGGCTACAGTCCTTTATCAGGTTGAGAACCTGCAAGGCAGAAGATCCCTTATTACCCGACCATGTTGGTGGTCCACAGTCAATTTAAATGGATTACTTGGATTGGGTCAGTCCTTCTCAGTCCAGTCACCTCCTGGAGTGTCTTCATTTCTCAGCTATTGTGTGATTGTGTCACTTCTATGTGGTAAACTGATCAGAACATGGCACCCAAACTGGGGCAGTAAAAGTAACCGGTCCTTCTAAGTAAAAGCTGCGTCCAGTTAGGACTCTGACTAGGCCAACACAGATGTCTATCACAGGCTGGATTATGTATAAAGTGAGCTGCTATCCTAGCTCTCTCTCTCTCTCTCTCTCTCAAGGCCCCACCACCACTAAGCACAATCAACTGCGGTGATAAAGTGCTGTAATAATAGTTAGATCTGCTCTCGAGTCCATAATGTTTGCAAGGCATCCCTGTGTGTTCTCCCTGCCATGCAATGTTTTGTGCTTTATATGCGACTCTAACCCGATAAAATATCTGACAGATGTCTGAATAATGTCGTTATTTCTCTCTTCCTTTATTTACATATAGGAGGATGGAACAGCTAGACCCCAAACTGTCTCGTCACAGAAGCTATCCCCAAAATGGTGTTTCCTTGATTGTGAGTATATGGTATATATGACTATCCTGTTGTCTGAAACAAAGTGACCACCCAATATTTGGGATTTAATGGTGTGGGGAGCAGGTGGTAGAACTCCCTTCCATATCAATTTTGCGTATAGTCACTGCCAGAAAACAAAGGCATAAATCACCTCTTGCAATGGCGTTTTCCTGCAGGGCAAGTGCATTCTTGGCGAGTTCTAAACCGCAGCAGAGACTTCCAAAAAAACTAAAGGATTTATGGAGTTTTCGTGCAGTGTGGGGCCCTGTCTTCCACTGTCCAACTGTCATTCTGCACATCTGTCATCGGATTGTGTATCGACATGAATAGATCTCATCTCCATGGGACCGTTCAGTTTGGGGATGGCACAGTATTAAATTAGCGAAGGCGAAATGTGCTATGTTAAAGAATGAAAAGGGTCTAATAACCCATAGCAACCTGTCAGATGTTTGCCTTCGGACATTTACAGGGCTGACTGATTGCTATAGGTTTCTAGTCCCATATCTGTTTCCGAGTAGCTTATCGTTACATCCGAGTTTTCGGGTGATATTGCAGAATCACAAACCTAGTGAGAGGAAGATTTCTAATTTTAATGTTTGCATTTGGCAAAATTCTACCTTACTCTTCTGTATTAGTCGTCTTGCTCACTAATCTGTACACTGTGTGACCTCTATTTCTCTTCTTCAGCCACCACTGCTGACCGCTTCTACCGAATCGACCGGGCACAGGTAATTTTTTTTTAAATTTTTTAAATTTTTTTTTAGAATGGCATTTCCTCACTTGTGGCACTGTACTGTTAAAGGTGCTTTCTTCTTTTTAGCCCCACCCAGGGCATAAGTCATTTATTTAAATACTTTGCACCTCTTCCCAGCTAATAAGAGGCTGAAGAAGAGGCAAGGACTTATCTATTCAACAGATATCTTAGAGAGCTTGGTTCATAGAGCCCTCAGCTCCAGCATAGAGAGGCTACAACATTCTACTAGCAATGATCCAGGACTTCAAACTTGTCACAGGGGGTCACCATCTTGGAAAGTGTCTGTGACACTCACATGCTCAGTGGGCTCTGAGCAGCTGTTGAGAAGCTAATCTTAGGGGTCGTCTCAAATTATCAAGCAGAAAATTAAGTTGGTCTGTAATATAAGCTGATGCTACACTGCTGATTAATAAATTCTGATGCTAATTGCACTGGTTTCTGTGCGGACATGTAGTAAGTATCTGTATTAATTACTAATTAAGGCTTTATTATCTAATTAAGGCTTATTATCAGCCTTATATTGGGACATTTCTATTCTATGTGTACTGTATATTGTGAGTGGGTCCCTAAGCTCAGTAAGTGACAGCAGCACAGAGCATGTGCAGTGAATCAGCAGAAAAGAAGATGGGGAGCTACTGGGGCATCTTTGGAGACACGGATCTTTACTGCTAAAGGGCTGTGGTTGCCTTGGGCTAGTACAGAAGCCCAAAACATCATGTACAACGTTTCTAGCTACTTCTTTAGTTAGGCTTTAGTTCTCCTTTAAGCAAATTACCAACATAGTTTTCTAACTGACCTGAAGGCATTCATGACAGAAGAATGCAGATAAATGTGATGCATTGCATTGCATAGCACTGTAGAAAATGCCAAACAGTGCCAGTTTTACCCCCAGCACCTCACCTCTCTCTTTGTCTTTCCAGGAACATCTGAACTTTGTGTTGGAGATCTGTCAGGATGAACTCTATGTGCTGGATCCAGAGCTGATCATAACCCAGTCGGTTGGCACCTCCCCTGCCCTGCTGGACACCAGCGACAAAACTGCCAGTCCCAACACCCGACTTTTTCAGTTCCCCCCACCTCCCACTTCCCCTCCGCTCACTGCATCACCAGAGGAATCTCACAGAAGCAGGTCAGCGAGTGACACCTTTCTCACCAAACCAGTCTGCAGCCATAACAGGTGAGCTCCACTGGGCCAGGGACTTGGATAATTAATTTTCCTATCTCCTATTTAAACCACTGCCTGGTCACTAGGCTCATTTATTAAAACTGATGCAAGCAACATGGGAGCCCCACTCTTATGTAAATAGGCAGAGAAGGAATGTTACGTGTACACAATTAGTTGTATGTATATACTGTTCTATCGGCAAGAATCTATTATCTGCCACTCGTGCATTAATACATACAATATGGTAGGCCCCACTCACATGTCTTACCATTGTTAGTTTATATTGTACACTAGCAACTCAAAGGCATTGAGAGGCTGCTGGAATTTGTTAGTATAAATTGAGGGTTAACTGAATGTTGGCACATGAGTAATCGGTACCCCTGCCTGTACAACTTGGCTCTGCAGGGTGGGCGTACCTTATTCAGCCTGTGCCAGTATTCACTTGGTGTAAATACCCCCTGTGCAATGGGCACATCTGAGTAGCAGCTGCCTTACAGATGTTGGCTGGCTGCAGATTGATTGATACTAACCACAAGTTTGTAGCAGATTTTACCAGTTTTGAAAGGAAGCTTTAATGATTGCTGTGGCAGGTACAGGTTTTTTTTCAACTTGGCAGTGACAACACTGGGCCCCTAATCCTTGGTACACAGTCAGCAGGATGGCATTACACATATGACAGTTACAAATTTGTTTTAGTTTTGATAAGTTTGATGCAGTGTATGTATACAGAACAAAACAGCTTTGCCATTAACACTTGCATACGTCTTGGTTTTTTTTTTTAGGACAATGGAAGGATTCTCAGAATCTCAGTCTAGTGAGTATCCCATATACTCATTTCATACAGAAAAAATTGCTCAAAATGTTTGTCAGCTGATTTGGGATCTCTGTGAAGGGGCTAAAGGGAATTAAATTGGAGTTTGAATTCTTTTAATTCCAGTTGTGTTCTTTTTCCCTAGATGGCATATTGTTGGAAGCTTCAAAAAATGGCGACCTGGAAAAGGTAAGAATGAAATGCCACAAGCGGAATTAGCATATTTTTTTTGGAAAGAGTTCTAGGGCAACAGAGCTGCGTTGAAAAGAGTACTAGGGCAACAGGGTTACGTTGGAAAGAGTGACAGGGCAACAGTGTTACGTTGGTAAGAGTTCTAGGGCAACAAGCTGCGCTGGAAAGCATGCTAGGGCAACAGGGCTATGTTGTAAAGTGTTTAGTTTTTGGTTGTGATTGTCAAAAATAAGTGTTGTAGGACTGGCACTTTGGTGAAGAGGTTTGATGTTAAACAATGTCACTATTGTGTAATATTTAGGATTTTCTCGGATGCACAGGACTAGGACTGTTCACTTATTTCATATCCGCCTATTAACGTGTTTTTTTTTTTTCGATGCCAGTTTAGGGAGGTGCACCGAGCTGGGGGCAACCTGACCCTGAGAGATGCCCAGGGCTGCACACTCCTGCATCATGCCGTTACCTCTGGGAGCAAAGAGATTGTCAAGTATATCATTGAGCATGGTAAGTGGAACCTCTTGGGTTTTCCACACCTTGTGATCCCAGGCAAAGTTGTATATGTCTAAAATGTTCCTATATAATAGCAGTGGGTCCCTTCCAAGTCCAAATTTTTTGCCCTACACATATACTTTGTTGTACTAATGCTCTAGCCTTCCTAAAGTAATGCCGATAAAATGTTGTGTATTACGACCCTCAAGCAAACATGGCATTTTAATCGCAATCTTGTTCTCAGGAAGAACTCTTTCCTTATTTTCTCTTTCACCCTACTGCCCAGTCTTAACTCCCAATACAGGTATTGGATCTGTTATCCAGAATGCTCGGGACCTGGGGGTTTCCGGATAAGGGGTCTTTCCCTAATTTGGATCTTCGAGTCTACCAAAAAATCACGTAAACATTAAATAAAGGCTGTTTTTGCTTCCAATAAGGATTAATTGCATCTTAGTTGGGATCAAGTACAAGTTACCATTTTATTATTACAGGGAAAAACATTTGAATTATTTGATTATAATGGAGTCTAAGGGAGACAACCTGTCCGTAATTTGGAGGTTTCTGGATAAAGGGTTTCCGGGTTAACTGATCCCATACCTGTAACAATCCAGCCAGGGCTGGTGTTGGCGTAGGGCCGAGATCATTAGACTTAGGCCCTGCTATATTATAGGGAGGGGAAGAACAATTGAAAATAGGGATATTAAACTCAAAGCTTTAGTGCAGGGGTGCCCAAACTTTTTGCAACAAAGGCCAGATTTGGTGAGGTGAAAATGTGTGGGGGCTGACCATTCAGCCCAACATTCTTTGAACCATTAACATTAAATTACAGGAATGGAGTAATCGTAGCAGTAATATTTGGGCACATTAGTGAAATGATCTTCCACTTGGTCTATACTGCTGTCTGTGTGCTGAAGGTGTTAGCAATAGACACGTACTGGAACGTAGTGTCGTCATACTTCTTTAGTTTACTGTACTGGCACATCAGTATGTATATTGACACCTTTAGCCCTAAAGAAATATGCGAAAACAGCGCGTCCAGTACGTGTCTATTGCTAACACCTTCAGCACACAGACAGCAGTATAGACCAAGTGGAAAATCATTTCACTAATGTGCCCAAATATTACTGCATGGCTATGCGATTCCTGATCACATTAATTTCATGAGGCTTAGGGCCCTTGAAAAAGGGCCGCAATTTGCCCAGGGCCACACTTTGGACAGGCCTGCTTTAGTGCAACAACAACTTTAAGGCTAAATGCTATTCCTCCCTCTTACATGTATTCTCTCTAGTCAAGGTTTCCAAGGGCCCCCCATCTTTTCATCTTTCTCCGGCTATCTGTTCATTGGGCACCTCCTATACTTCATTTCTTAAACACTTCTTTTCTCCTTCTCTCCCCCCAGCTCCCACTGAAATCCTGGATGTAGCAGAACTAATAAAGTGAGTTTAAACAAGGTCTTTATTTTTTGTTTTTATTTGCTTTCTAAATGGACTAAGCCAAGTTAGATATCCCCCTATGTACCATTCAGCAGGAATATTGGAAGGTTGTACCAGAAATATTTATGCCAAAGACAGATTCATACTAACCAGATGCTCCCCGTGTCATATATGTTTCTGTATTAAAGCTCAATTATTTCCTTTTTTTTTATTCTCTTCTGTTTACAGCAGAGAGGCAAAGCATCTAACATATTGCCCTTTTTCTCTTGATTGTCTTGGCAGAGGGGAGACCTGTCTGCACCTCGCAGCGTCCTTACGCCAGCGCACAATCTGCCATTACATCGTGGAAGCCGGCGCGTCCCTGATGAAAACAGACCTGCAGGTAAATAGGACTGAAGATGTCAGGGAGAGGAGCTGAAAGGTCAGGCTAATTGGGTCCTGTTGTGCTGAGACACCAGGAGAAGATAGAAATAGTCTGTACAACTGTGTGTGCGTGAGAGCTAAGGCCACATTATGGCTTTTTTTTATCCCCTGAACATGTCACACTCCTTTGCAGGTTGCTTTAAAGGGAAGCTATTGCAAAAATAAAAATTAAATATAAGCTTTATCAAACTGAAATAAGAAAATAATGAAATAATTTGTACCGTTTCTGAAATAATCAAGTTTATTTTCACTATTCCTCTCTCGGCATTTGTTTCTCTTCATTCTCTCTTCATGCAGCAGTTGGGTGTCTGATATCCAATGACAGTTAGATCCAATATATCTTATAGGGGACTCCATTGCCTAGAAGATGTATTAGAGCTCACTCTATTAAAATAACCAGACATCATGTCTCTCTACATGCAGGATTTGTGCAAAAGACAGATATTTTGTTCATACTGGAATCCGTTATTTGAGTGAGCTTAATACATCTGCTAGGAAAGTAACCCCCCTATAAGATATGTTGGATCTAACTGTCAATGAATATCTAACAAAATAACTGTCTTTTACACAAATTCTGCATGTAGAGAGACAGGATTTCTGGTGATTTTAATAGAGTGAGCTCTAATACATCTTCTAGGCAAAAGGAGCTCCCCTATAAGATATATTGGATCATTCACCTGACACCCAACTGCTGCATGAAGAGAGAACGAAGAGATACAGATGCTGAGAGAAGAATAGTGAAGATAAACTTGATTATTTCAGAAACAATGCAGAAGTTTTAGAAAGTTTCTCATTTCAGTATGATGAAGCTTCTATTTCATTTTTGCGATAGTTCCCCTTTAATTTCAGGCACTGCTTATTTCCTGCAGGCTGGACTAACACAGCCCCATACACACTATGGAACCTGAACTGATTTCTAGCTCACATTGTTCTGCCCATTCTCTTTCCAGAGAAAACCATAGATTTATCTGATCTGGCTTATAAACACTATCCATCTGGGGGGTATACACATTTTACACATTTCAATACCTGTTCCCTCGACAGATTTAGTTCTCCCCCTGTTCCCCCCCACCCCACCAGAAGTCTGTCTTTCTATAACCACTTCACCTGAGCCAGGACAGCTGCTGATCCAGAGGCCATTGGTGGGAATGGCAGGGGGCAGACATAGGAGGGGGGTTGGAGAGAACGAAAAGTGTTGGGAGAAGGGATAAGACAGAAGCTGAAGAATTCCAGACAGCTGCAGGCAAAAAAAGGGTCTCGCTCCTCCCAGGTCTGCCCTCTCCCCTGCAGCTGCAGCTTTTAATGCGCATACCATACCAGCTGGTACCTTGAGCACGGCCCTGGTACTGGGATTTTATTCACGTTTCACTCCCCGCTCAATAGATCACACAACTTCTTGCCTTTCTATATAAAAAAAACCGCAACATTTTGGCCATTACCTTCACCCTACAGTCTATAGTCCTTCCATCTCTAATCCTCAACACTTGTGTATTCTGCAACCCCATTCCTCCCGGTGACGGGCTTGGAGGTCTGGGGCTCAACAGGAAACCTCTGAGTGCGGGCCCACTCTCCAAATTATTTTTCCTTTTTTTACTTCATTCACTTTCTTTATTATTTGAATCACTTCTCCTTACATATTATCATCCATTATTTCCTCCATTTCCTCTCTTCTCTCTTAGAAATGGGGGAATGGCTGTGGTATAGACATAAGAGGCAAATAATTGGGTGAGCAGAAGGGCCCACTGATACTTGGGCCCACCGGGAGTTTTCCTGGTATCCCGGTGGGCCAGTCCGACTCTGATTCCTCCCCTTAGCACCCTTTTATATTCCTTACTTTCGAGACTTTCCCTCAATTGCCAGCATCATTTTCCAAATCTACCAGCTCCCCTAACCTTGAAAACAAATCCACCATTGTTTTCATGTAATATAACACTGATTAATACAACGCATATGATCTCCATGTAAACAAATGAAGATTATTGGTAACCTGTCACCAATCCCCACTGTTTCTACATAAAGGGTTGGTTCACCTTCAAGTTAACTTTTATTTTTAGTATGTTATAGAATGGCCAATTCAAAGCAACTTTTCAATTGGTCTTCATTATTTATTTTTTATAGTTTTTCAATGAATTGCCTGCTTCTTCTGACTCTCTCCAGGTTTCAAATGGGGCTCATTGACCCCATTTAAACCACACATGCTCTGAAAGGCTACAACTATATTGTTACTGCTACTTTTTATTACTCCTGTTCAGGCCCCCTCTTATTCATATTCCAGTCTCTGATTTAAATCAGTGCATGGTTGCTTGGATTATTCTGACCCTAGCAACCAGATAGCTGAAATTGCAAACTGGAGAGCTGCTGATTAAAAAACGAAATAACTCACAAGTGACAGATAATAAAATATGAAAACCAATTGCAAAATGTCTCAGAATATCACTCTCTACATCATACTAACAGTTAATTTAAAGGTGAACAACCCCTTTAAGGCTAATGACACACATAAGGCTTCTCCGGCCTGGCAGATGTAATGCCCAATACGCCCCCCCCCCCCACCATGCTGCCTGTCATTGACATGATCAGAATAGTGAGACCCTCCTGTTGAGAGGTGACAGGTGGCTTCCATTCTTTTTGGTGATGGGAGGCACTAGATGGCATCAGGGAGTTCTTTGCTATGTGTGCCATTAGCCTAACACTAGCTGACAGTTGGGATTTATGGCCTTGATCTGCATCCTGAAGCCCAAGCCTGGCAGATAGAAGGGATGCAATACTGCTGTCAGCCTATGACTGCCCTGGGAATACTTGCTCTATAATTCTGCCACCTTTTATCCTAATGTTTCCTTTTTCAGGGGGACACCCCGAAAAACAAAGCAGAGAAGGCGAAGGACCTAGAGCTGGCAGCATACCTAGAGAATAGGCAGCACTACCAAATGATCCAGAGGGAGGACCAAGAGACTGCAGTGTGATGCCACTGAGTGGAAGAGGAGCAGAGACTGTATCCCCCCCCCCCACACACACACACAGACTTGAACCTCTCTTCGGAAAATCCTAAACTTCCTAATTCCCTTTCTGGGAGATCTGCACTTTTGTTCACACCCTCTCCCAGCAGAAGGCCTTACTCTACATCTCCCAAACATCTCCTTCCAAGTTACACTATGGGGAGGGGAGATGTTCCATCCCTTACAGAGACAATGGCACACGCTCAACTCCCGGCAATCATACTCCCTGCAAAGCTGGACATCATTATGCACCAGTTACACTGCAAGCTCCATTGAGGCTAGGGTTGCCACCTTTTCCAGAAAAAAATACCGGCCTTCCTATATATATTTATCTTTTTTCCCTATTCATAACATTGGGATCGGCCATCATTTCTACATGCCAGGCCATTAAAATACCGGCCAGGTGGCAACCCTAATTGAGGCACATGATTATACTTTGGCTCTATGTCTCTAGAATGGATCATTCAATACAAGGAGGGGGGGGGTTGTTCATCCTCTGCATATTTGCATTTATACACAAGAGCTGGCAGTTTTCACAGCAGAGAGAAGGCTACCTCTTTATCACTACTAGGGGTGCAGTTTACAGTGATGCAGCTGCAAATACTCATGTATAAATTGCAATGGCTAAGGTAACGGCTTCCCTTAAAGTGATTGTAAGCAGAATGTTAAATTCTCGTCACCGCCGTTCTTTAGAACAGTGACGTTTGGCTACTGACTGGGATTTGGGGAGTGCAAAGGTCACTGCTTTAGAGAGGCTCCCCTATAGACCTGCTCACTGTGCGTACCTCACTATAGGCCGTATTGTTCTTTTTCTAGAATCCGTGTCAGACCTACTCTTATTTGTGGTTGTTTTTGCACAAGCCCTTGCACATATCCCCCTACTTCGGCTCAGGACTGCCCTGCTCTGGCCATGCCGTGCCCACTTGGGGCTTCATACGTTCTCTGCGTTGGAGTGACCACCTCTTGTGCAACTCGTCCTGTGAATCTTATCGCTGTCTTTCACCTTTGTCCTTACTCTGAGGTGTGTACTAACTAGATATAAGAGCAGTTTGGAGTGTTTACCTACCCAAGCGCTTCAACTTAGTTTTTAACCATATCTTCCTTTCAAAGGGTTTGTTCACTTTGAATTAACTTTTTAGTATGATGCAGAGAGCAATATTCTGAGACAATTTGCATTTGGTCTTCATTTTTTATTATTTGTGTTTTTTTAAATTTATTTAGCTTTTTATCCTGCAGCTCTCGAGTTTGCAGTTTCAGCCATCTGGTTGCTAGGGTCCAAATGACCGTAGTAACCATGCATTGATTTGAGTAAGAGACTAAACCATGAATAGGAGAAGGCCCGAGTAGAAAGATAATTAATGAAAAGTAACAATACATTTATTGAATTACAGAGCATTTGTTTTTTTTTTTGATGGGGTCAGTGACCCCCATTTGAAAGCTGCAAAGAGTCAGAAGAAGAAGAAGGCAAATAATTCAAAAACTATAACAAATAAATAATGAAGGTCAAAAAAGTTGCTTAGAATTTGCCATTCTATAACATACTAAAAGTTAACTTAAAGGTGAACCACCCCTTTAGCTCTCTCGTCCATATCCCAACCGCAGGTCAGATTGTATTTTTGTGAATTTCGTATCGATGTTGCCTCTCACCAGAGCTCTAAATTCTCAAGCCCAAACTGTTTTGTGTTGGTTGTGGTTGTTGCACATAGCGAGGGGAAATCTGTCTTATACTTGACGTTGTTTTACCTTGGACCAGGAACTACATCAATCGTTCGGCCATCTTGGACCAGTCACTGTTTTTTTTGTTTTGTTTGCTGTAGTCACTGGCCATGTCAACCACGGCCCAGCCGCCATCTTGGTGCAGCCGTTTGGCTATTCTTGCCTCCCGCACCCACGAGTATTGTAATCTACAAACTATATTGTCACTGAGACGAGTTATTTGTTTCATACTGTTTTAAAATGTGTTCTTTTTATTTCAGTGGTTTTATTTTAACTTATTGCATATTTTATCATAGGTTTTTTTTTTGTCATTTTGTTATAATGTTGATTAACGATGTCAAATAATTACACTTTTAACCTCCTATCTCTTCTCATTTCATGGTCGGTTGTTCAGAGGCTTCTCCTTGTCATTCCCACCCATGGGGGCGACACTTTACTGCTTGATAATCAAGGTGATATTCAGCCCCATCTTTAGACTAAAGCTGGCCATAGACGCAAAGGTCCGATTGCACTAATCTTCAATAACAAAACTTGCTGTCAGGGGCATAACATCGGCCGATCTGTTCTTTTCTACTTTATTTGATCGGAATGGTTAGTGGCAGGTCGGGAGATGGGGAAGTCCAATCGTTCGAGGATTCGAACGATCGGATCTTTGCATTTATGGCCAGCTTTATTTGGACAAATTCTGCCCATACCCTGTGTTTTTCCATAGGAACCAGAGAGCCTTGAAATAATGCTGCAAGACCCGAGGTGTTGGTGGGGGGTTGCAAAGTAGCATCCAAAGCAATAGTCCTCCCGTGTTAATTGTAAGCAGTTTCATCATATTCCCTGGCACCACCATCTTTTATCTAATCAATGAATAAAATAGGTGGGCTGGTTGCTTTTCAGCTGTAGATGCCAATGAATTTGGCAAGTTCAGATATGAGGCCACTCTTAATATTCCTTTACAAATCCCTTCACCATTCTTTACCACATGCAGTAGGACCATATTGTTATTCTCCATTACTTTAAATAGGAAGGCTCACAGGGGTTTGAAGGCTCACGGGGGTTTGAAGGCTCACAGCAGGCCCAGACTGGCTATCTGAGGGGCTGCTGTAAGGTCCCATAGACAGTCACCATCTAGTTGGCTGGTGGAGGACTATTTTGGCCTCTGTGACTTGGAATGCCAGGGACTATTTTGTCTCCAAGTCCAGACCTGGCTCATGGGGGTTTTAAGGCTCACGGGGTTTGAGGGCTCACAAGGTTCAAGGCACACGAGGTTTCAAGGCTCATGGCAGGCCCAGGCTGGCAATTTGTGGGTTCTGACACATGCCAGAATGGCTGCTGTTAAGGTCCCATAGACAGTCACCATCTAGCGGGCTGGTGGTGGACTATTTGGGCCTCTGTGACTTGTAATGCCAGGGCCTATTTTGACTCCCAGTCCAGACCTAGCTCACGGGGTTTGAAGGCTCACGGGGTTTGAAGGCTCACGGGGTTTGAAGGCTCACGGGGTTTGAAGGCTCAAGGGTTGCATATCCTTTACACAAGCAGGGGTGTTCCCATTGAAGCAATATTGCCATTGGTTAGCACTCGGCTGGTGTGTATGAGTTTCCACAAGATATCTTCAGTGTGTATCTGTCCAGGTTCATGCATGTCTGATGTCTCTTTGTTCTCTGTGAGTCAATATCTATTGGGCCTGAGAACAGTTCTTCCATATGCGATTCTGTGTTACTTGCCAGACACGTCGCAACAATGTGAGGGGGTGTAAACCCTGATATTGGCCAAATCCATCCAACCTTTGCAACAAGGCCGGAGAAGAAGCTGCCATGTTTAATGTGATGGGAGCTGCAGTTGCTTTCTCTGTCCAGCAGAGGCAGTGTCCACACCACAAGTTCTGGCTAGGCTACAGGCTCCCAGCCTTAAAGGGTAACCTGAACCAAAATAAAAGTTTACTATTCCTTTTAATCTCTCAATGGTGTTAACAAAAATAAAAGTCTGTGTATAGTATAGTGGTCACTTTAAACTATGAAAATAAATATATTTTAGACTGTTTAATTAAATTATCAATGAGAAATACAAAGGGCCTCGACTTTGTATTAATGGGATGCAACCCCTAAAACAAACATTTGATATTTTTCTTAATTAGTGAACATATAATTATTTTGGTTTATATGCTCTTTAAAGGAAAACTAAAGCAAAACTACAGAAATAGCTAGAAATGTTGTACATGATGTTTTGTGCTTCTGTACCACAGCCCTTTAGCAGTAAAGATCTGTGTCTCCAAAGATGCCCCAGTAGCTCCCCATCTTCTTTTCTGCTGATTCACTGCACATGCTCTGTGCTGCTGTCACTTACTGAGCTTAGGGACCCACTCACAATATACAGTACACATAGAATAGAAATGTCACAATATAAGGCTGATTAGTAATTAATACAGTTATAATACACAAAAGCCATAAATATCCTGTAAATTATATCCTTATAAACGGTGAGTTCTGATGTCATCAGTTATAAACGGTGAGTTCTGATGTCATTTCTGTCAGATGACTCACTGAAACGTGTGTATTATAATAAATAAAGTACCCCCAGTTGAAAAATATGAGGATATTAGAAGTTACCTCGGAGTTCCATGACCTGTATAAAAACACTCGGCCTTCGGCCTCGTACTTTTATATGGTCATGAAACTCCTCGGTAACTTATAATATCCTTATATTTTACAAGAGGGGGTACTTTATTCACTATATATTACACGGCCACTCCGAAATCAGTGCATTCTGAATATAATCGGCCCTGTAGCATCAGTGCTATGACAGATGAACCTCGCCTTTCTGCTTGATAATTTTCCCATCCACTCAGCTTCCCAACAGCAGCCCCGAGCCCACTGAGCATGTGCAGTGCCACTGACACACACAAGATGCCTAACAAGTTGGGGAGCAAGTTTGAAGGCCTTACTATTTACAGTAGTTGGGGCAGATAAGTGCAGCTGACTCCGCCTTTCCGGACTGAGTTGGCATCTTATTGGCCCTTGGGATCAGCCCAATATGGCCTACTCCATTAATGGACAAAGGAGGCCCAGACCTGCTTGTTGGCTAACCCCACCAAATGATTGTCAATAGGCCGAGCTTCTGGGTTGAGCCTATAACATCTGCTTCTGACTCCTGAAACCATGCCACTAACACAGCTGGAAGAGGGCTGACCTCTGCTATATTGTTTCAGGAGTCTGCACCCAATTCCACAGATTGATGCTGCGTTCAATAGTAATTATATTTATAAATACAAATTCATTGGAAATAAGTCATGAATGTAGAAAGGGAATTTGCTTAGAATGACATTTTAATAGGCATTGAGGATCAGCCATTGCTGCACTCTATACAGGTTAATACAGTAAAGGTGTTGCAGGGAGTGAGGTCACAATGGGCTGTGTGTACTTTTATCTGGGTAACCTTTCCCCGGGCCCAGTGCTCACAGCTCAACACTTAGTCGCCAGAGACTGAATCAGGCAGCTACAGGTCAAGAGAGTTGCCCCCCTTCCATCCGCCGCTCCTGGGCTCCCATTGGAGCGCTAGCTGTAACATGAGACAATCCCTCTGCCCCCCCCCTTCCTCAGCTCCTCAACACAAAGGTTTAACTGCAGGGGAGAGAGAACTGTTTGTAAACCACTTGAGATGCAGTTCATTAAAAGAGAAAGAGAGCAGTGAATGAGGAGGGGGGGGGCATTAAAGTTTGAAATAAAGCCCCTCTCTTTCTGTGCCACCTCCCCTCCCCCAGTGCATGGGCTCTAGCACTTTTTTTGATTAATTGAGAGCAGAAAAAAAAAGCCACATTGGCCAGTGCTGTTCTGAACCATTTCACTGCCTGTCCACTTTAGCAAGGCGCTGTTTATTAACCATTCTTATATAGATTTGACACTGACTATACAGCATTCACAAACCTTTAGATAAAAAGGTTGGACAGGGCGGGTGCTGCACCTTTAACCATCCCGTGGAGAAGGGACAGCGGCTGTTTGTTAGTGCACTTTTACATAGCCCGGGGGAAGGAATTCTTCCAGCACATCTCATTTCCTGGCAAAACTTGTCCCTGCTGATAGGGGCCGAGTTGGAGGCTTTTATTGGTCAGTATATGGCCACTTTTAGGGTGGGTAAAGGGGTTGTTCGCCTTTAGATTAACTTTTAGTATGATATAGAAAGTTATATTCTGAGCCAATTTGCTATTGGTTTTCATTTCTTGAGGTTTTTTACCTTTGAATTCAGCAGTTCTCCAGTATGCAATTTCCGCCATCTGGTTGCTAGGGTCTAGATTACCCTAACAACCATGCACTGATTAGAACCTGGAGAGAACATAGGCCGTGCAGGTAGAAGTGCCCTGGCTGGAATTGAACCGAGGACCCCCAGTGCTGCAAGCTGCCCCCACTCACCACTGTATAATGCTGTCCTGTGTAGTTAGAGAAAGCCACAAACAAAAGAAACAACTACTTTTAGCCTTTAGTAGCCCTTTAACAGGCAACAAATGCAAATGTGCAGTTTAACACTCCCGGGCAGTGCACGTGCCTTTATACAGAAGCTGAGGGAGGCGGCTGCACTTTTGCTCTCCTCTCCAGGACTCCACTTCTGAGCAGGGGGCAATTGTGAAAGTAAATAGCCCAGTGGTGAATTGGTTCCCCCAGCTGTTCCCAAGCAGCACCTACACAGTTACACAAACAAAGCGCTGTCAAGAAATGGGACAAAGGGTCTTCAGATCTTTTCAATGACACTAGTGCTGGATATCAAGTGTCTAATCGACCTCTCCAAACAATACATGAGAATGAGACTGTGGGATAGCAGGTATAGTAGGGAGAGATGGTGCCTATAGTAACAGTGGATAATAGTCTCTGGGAAGGGACTGTGACTGTGGGATAGCAGGTATAGTAGGGAGAGATGGTGCCTATAGTAACAGTGGATAATAGTCTCTGGGAAGGGAGTGTGACTGTGGGATTGCAGGTATAGTAGGGAGAGATGGAGCCTATAGTAACAGTGGTATAATAGTCTCTGGGAAGGGAGTGTGACTGTAGGATAGCAGGTATAGTAGGGAGAGATGGTGCCTATAGTAACAGTGGGATAATAGTCTCTGGGAAGGGAGTGTGACTGTGGGATTGCAGGTATAGTAGGGAGAGATGGTGCCTATAGTAACAGTGGAATAATAGTCTCTGGGAAGGGAGTGTGACTGTGGGAGAGCAGGTATAGTAGGGAGAGATGGTGCCTATAGTAACAGTGGATAATAGTCTCTGGGAAGGGAGTGTGACTGTGGGAGAGCAGGTATAGTAGGGAGAGATGGAGCCTATAGTAACAGTGGTATAATAGTCTCTGGGAAGGGAGTGTGACTGTAGGATAGCAGGTATAGTAGGGAGAGATGGTGCCTATAGTAACAGTGGTATAATAGTCTCTGGGAAGGGAGTGTGACTGTGGGAGAGCAGGTATAGTAGGGAGAGATGGTGCCTATAGTAACAGTGGATAATAGTCTCTGGGAAGGGAGTGTGACTGTGGGAGAGCAGGTATAGTAGGGAGAGAGGGTTTGCCTATAGTAACAGTGGATAATAGTCTCGGGGAAAGGGGAGTGTGACTGTGGGAGCAGGTATAGTAGGGAGAGATGGTGCCTATAGTAACAGTGGATAATAGTCTCTGGAAGGGAGTGTGACTGTGGGATAGCAGGTATAGTAGGGAGAGATGGTGCCTATAGTAAAGAAAAAAAAAAAAAAAAAAAAAAAAAAAAATTAGACAGTATAGTAGGGGGATTTATACAGGGGATAATAGTTCTGAAGGGGTGACTGGATAGCAGTTATAGTAGGGAGATGGTCCTATAACGTGTATAGTCTCGGGAGGGAGTGTGACTGGGGAAGTATGTAGGAGAGGGAGCCTATGTAACAGTGGAAATAGTCTTGGAAGGAGTGTGACTGTGGATGCGGTATAGTAGGGAGATGGTGCCTATAGTAACAGTGGTAAATAGTTCTGGGAAGGAGTGTGATGTGGAAAAGGTTAGTAGGGAGATGGTGCTATAGTAACAGTGGAATAAAGTCTCTGGGAAGGGTACTGTGGAGAAGTATAGTAGGGAGAGATGGTGCTATGTACAGTGATAATAGTCTCTGGAGGGAGTGTGACTGTGGGAAGAGTATAGTAGGGAGAGATGGTGCTATAGAACAGTGATATAGTCTCTGGGAAGGGAGTGTGACTGTGGGAAGCAGGTTAGTAGGGAGAGATGGTGCCTATAGTAAAGTGGATAATAGTCTCTGGGAAGGGAGTGTGCCTGTGGATAGCAGGTATAGTAGGAGAGATGGTGCCTATAGTAACAGTGGATAATAGTCTCTGGAAGGGAGTGTGGACTGTGGGAGAGCGGTATATAGGGAGAGATGGTGCCTATAGTAACAGTGGATAATAGTCTCTGGGAAGGGAGTGGACTGGGGATGCAGGTATAGTAGGGAGAGATGGGCTAAGTAACAGTGGATAATGTCTCTGGAGGAGTGTGATGTGAGCAGGTATGTAGGGAGATGGTGCTATGCAGTGATATATCTTGGAAGGGAGTGTGACTGGGAAGAGGTATAGTAGGGAGAGTGGCTTTGAATGGATAATAGTCTGGGAGGGAGTGTGCTGTGGTATGCAGGTATAGTGGAGATGTGCTTAGTACAGTGGATATGTCTTGAAGGGAGTGTGCTGTGGGGAGCGATGTAGGGAGAGGGTGCCTATAGTAACAGTGATAATAGTTCTGGAAGGGAGTGGACTGTGGGATAGCGTATAGTAGGGAGAGATGGTGCTATAGTAACAGTGGATAATAGTCTCTGGGAAGGGAGTGTGACTGTGGGAAGCAGGTATAGTAGGGAGAGATGTGCCTATAGTAACAGTGGATAATAGTCTCTGGGAGGGAGTGGACGTGGGATAGCAGGTATAGTAGGGAGAGATGTGCCTATAGAACAGTGGAAAAGTCTCTGGAAGGGGCTTTTCGTAGGACCTAGAAGTTAATATCAAGGATGTGATGGGAAGAGGTTAGTAGAATGGTGCTATATAAGTGATAATAGTCTCTGAAGGAGTGTGACTGTGGGATAGAGGTATAGTAGGGAGAGATGGTGCATAGTACAGGGATAATAGTCTCTGGAAGGGAGTGTGACTGTGGGATAGCGGTATAGTAGGGAGAGATGGTGCCTATAGTAACAGTGGATATAGTCTCTGGGAGGGAGTGTGACTGTGGGATAGCAGGTATAGTAGGGAGAGATGGGCCTATAGTACAGTGATATAGTCTCTGGGAGGAGTGTGACTGTAGAGCAGGTATAGTAGGGAGAGATGGTGCCTATAGTAACATGGATATAGTCTCTGGAGGAGTTGACTGTGGGAAGCAGGTATAGTAGGAGAGATGGTGCCTATAGTAACAGTGGATAATAGTCTCTGGGAAGGGAGTGTGACTGTGGGAAGCAGGTATAGTAGGGAGAGATGTGCCTATATAACAGTGATAATAGTTCTGGAGGAGTGTGACTGTGGGAGAGCAGTATAGTAGGAGAGATGGTGCTATAGTAACAGTGGATATAGTCTCTGGGAAGGAGTGTGCTGTGGATAGCAGGTATAGTAGGGAGAGATGGTGCCTATAGTAACAGTGGATAATAGTCTCTGGGAAGGGAGTGTGACTGTGGGAGAGCAGGTATAGTAGGGAGAGATGGTGCTATAGTAACATGTGGATAATAGTCTCTGGGAAGGGAGTGTGACTGTGGGAGCAGTTATAGGGAGAGATGGTGCTATAGTAACAGGGGATAATAGTCTCTGGGAAGGGAGTGTGACTGTGGATAGCAGGTATAGTAGGAGAGATGGTGCCTATATACAGTGATATGTCTTGGAGGAGTGTGATGTGGAGAGCAGGTATAGTAGGGAGAGATGGTGCCTATAGTAACAGTGGATAATAGTCTCTGGGAAGGGAGTGTGCTGTGGTATAGCAGGTATAGTAGGGAGAGATGGCCTATAGTAACAGTGGATAATAGTCTCTGGGAAGGGAGTGTGACTGTGGGAGAGCAGGTATAGTAGGGAGAGATGGTGCCTATAGTAACAGTGGATAATAGTCTCTGGAAGGGAGTGTGACTGTGGGATAGCAGGTATAGTAGGGAGAGATGGTGCCTATAGTAACAGTGGATAATAGTCTCTGGGAAGGGAGTGTGATGTGGATGCAGTATAGTAGGAGAGAGGCTATAGTACAGTGGATAATAGTCTCTGGGAAGGGAGTGTGATGTGGATAGCAGGTATAGTAGGGAGAATGGTGCTATAGTAAAGTGATAATGTCTCTGGAAGGGAGTGTGATGTGGAAGCAGGTATGTAGGGAGAGATGGTGCTATAGTAACAGTGGTAATAGTCTTGGAAGGGAGTGTGCTGTGGAAGCAGTATAGTAGGGAGAGATGGCTATAGTAACAGTGATATAGTCTCTGGAGGGAGTGTGACTGTGGAAGCAGGTATAGTAGGGAGAGATGGTGCTATGTAACAGTGATATAGTCTTGGAGGGAGTTGACTGTGGAAGAGGTATAGTGGGAGAGATGGTGCTATGTAACAGTGGATTAGTCTCTGGGAAGGGAGTGTGCTGTGGAGCAGTATAGTGGGAGAGATGTGCTATAGTAACAGTGGATAATAGTCTCTGGAAGGAGTGTGACTGTGGGAGCAGTTATAGGGAGAGATGGTGCTATAGTAACAGTGGATAATAGTCTTGGGAAGGAGTGTGACTGTGGGAGCAGGTATAGTAGGGAGAGATGGTGCTATAGTAACGTGGGATATAGTTGGAGGGAGTGTGACTGTGGATAGAGGTAAGTAGGGAGAGATGGTGCTATAGTACAGTGAATAATAGTCTTGGGAAGGAGTGTGATGTGGGAGAGCAGGTATAGTAGGGAGAGATGGTGCTATATAACAGTGGATATAGTCTTGGGAAGGAGTTGCTGTGGTATAGAGGTATATAGGGAGAGATGTGCTATAGTAACAGTGGATATAGTCTCTGGGAAGGGAGTGTGACTGTGGAGAGCAGGTATAGTAGGGAGAGATGGTGCCTATATACATGATATAGTCTCGGGAGGGAGTGTGACTGTGGATAGCAGGTATAGTGGAGAGATGGTGCCTATAGTAACAGTGGATAATAGTCTTGGGAAGGGAGTGTGACTGTGGGAGGCAGGTATAGTAGGGAGAGATGGTGCCTATAGTAACAGTAGGATAATAGTCCTGGGAAGGGAGTGTGATTTGTGGGATGGGCAGTAATAGTAGGGGAGATGGTGATCTATAGTAACAGTGGGATAATAGTCGTGGAAGGGAGGGGGGAAGTGAGGATAGAGGTATAGAGGAGGAGAGAGAGATGGTGCTATAGTAAAAAAGGTGGGATAATAGCTCGGGAAGGGGAGTGTGACTGTGGGATAGCAGGTATAGTAGGGAGAGATGGTGCCTATGTAACAGTGGGATAATAGTCTCGGGAAGGGGGAGTTCATTTGTGGAGGGCAACATTACTATTCTTATATGATTTAGCCTAGAATTCTTTCTGGATGGATGGATGGATGGATGGATGGATGGATGGAGGAGGGAGGGAGGGAGGGAGGGAGGGAGAGAGAGAGAGAGAGAGAGAGAGAGAGAGAGAGAGAGAGAGAGAGAGAGAGGAGAGAGAGAGGAGAGAGAGAGAGAGAGAGAGAGAGAGAGAGAGAGAGAGAGAGAGAGAGAGAGAGAGAGAGAGAGAGAGAGAGAGAGAGAGAGAGAGAGAGAGAGAGAGAGAGAGAGAGAGAGAGAGAGAGAGAGAGAGAGAGAGAGAGATATAGATGGACTGGATGGATGAGACGGACAGACAGACAGACAGACAGACAGACAGACAGACAGACAGACAGACAGACAGATAGATAGATAGATAGATAGATGGCTAGGCAGAGAGAGATGATTTAGAATTAGTTAGATACAGATAGATAAATAGATTATCGATAGAGAGAGAGAGAGAAAGCGAGAGAAATACATTATAGAGAGAAAGATAGATGGATGGCTAGGCAGATGACAGAGAGAGAGATGATTATCTGTTTAGTTAGATACAGATAGATAAATAAATTATGTATAGAGAGAGAAAGTGAGAGAAATAGATTAGAGAGAGAGAGATCAATAGATAGATCGATAGATGATAGAGAATTAGTTAGCTACAGATGGATAAATACATTATAGAGAGAGAGAAATAGATTATAGAGAGAGACAGAGACAGAGAGTAATAATTTGCGAGAGAGAGAGATAGATGGATGGATGGCCAGGCACATGAGAGAGAGAGAGAGAGAGAGAGAGAGAGAGAGAGAGAGAGAGAGAATTAGTTAGATACAGATGTAAACATAGATTATAGAGAGAGATGATAGAGAGAGGTGATAGAGAATTAGTTAGAAACAGATGTAAAAATAGATTATAGAGAGAGAGAGATGATAGAGAATTAGTTAGATACAGATAGATAAATAGATTATAGAGAGAGAGAGAGAGAGATGAATGATAGACAATTAGATATTGAGAGAGAGAGAGAGAGATGATCGATAGAATAGATGGATAGATAGATATGATAGAATGATAGATAGATCGACAGAGACAGACAGAGAGATACAGTGGACATTAGTGATGAGGGGGCTGGCCCAATACACATGGGACCCACGGGTCAGGCAGGTTCAGGGCAACCTCAACTCACTTTTTACACTACTGGCTTCTGGTTTTTATAGGCACCCGCTTGCCCCTTTTGTGATGTCATTGTGGGGGGGGGCTCGGGTCTATAACTATAGGAGGAAAGCCAGAAGCAGACAGGCGGGTGTGGGTTCTAGTTGGGATACTGGTGGAAATCCTGGTGGTGGTCCCTGGCTTGTCTGTGGTTCTCATGTGGGACCCCAGTCCGACAGTGATCAGGGACCCTTATAATACCAGGAGTTCTAATCCCCTACCAGCAATATGTTGTGAGAGCAGTGACAGTGACATGATACGATGATTCCATGTGATCTCACCCTAGTGCAGTGATCCCCAACCAGTAGCTCTTGAGCAGCATGTTACTAGCCAACCTATTGGATGTTGCTCCCAGTGGCCTCAAAGCAGGAGCTTATTTTTGAATTCCAGGCTTGACACTGCCTGTCCACATAGGGGCTACCATATAGCCCATTGCAGCCCTAGTAGTATTTTTCATGCTTGTGTTGCTCCCCAACTCTTTTTACAATTGAATGTGGCTCACTGGTAAAAAAAAGGTTGGGGACCCCTTCCCTAGTGTGTTAGTGCAGCTGCTGAGAGTGATTGGTCCACAATCATATCAGAACCCCCACCCTATATAGATACTGTATATAAGTGTAAGGACAACAATTGTATTACACCAACTGGTAACCGGACCCCAAAGTAAAATCATTATTAATTCATTGGGTGCTTTTCCCTTTTGGGCGTGCTCCTATAGCTGGACATGACGGAGCCAAGCCTTTTGCTTTTGTTAAGGGGGTTGCTGGGAGTTTTACAGCTCAAGGGCCATGGGTCGGGCAGCCCTGTTTTCAATAAATAATGAGGCCCCACTACATCTGTTTTGCCCCAGGGGACTGACAAATATCTGTCCATCATAAAACAAATGCCAGAGCTATTTCCCCTCTAGCTGCCCTTTGGGGGGGTAAATGTAGGTCTGTCCCTTTAAGTGGCAGAGAGAGCGCCCAGAGCATTTCAGGGAACGTCTCATAGACCGGCTCAAGTGCCAAATCCATTTATTCCCCGGCATAGAGTTTTAAGTCCAGATTTGGCACAGCTTGATGAGCTGAAATGGCTAGAGTAGCCCCCTGGCCCCCTCCTCTCTCACCTCCTCCCCTCTTTTTTTTTTTTTTTTAATACTTTAGGGGGAGGGTCAGAGTTTGGGAAAACTCCCTACTGGTGTCAGCTGAGCAGATAATTGAAAGGTTTCTGTGTGACTAGCTGAAACTAGTTGGGAGAACACAAAGGAGTAGGAAGATAAGGAGAGAAGTGCAGGACCCCAAGGCTGCTGAAACCTATTCCCCACTAACAGGCTCCGCTCTCCCTTCATTGAGGAGTGAGACAGAAGCAAGGAACGACCCAGAAAGGCAGGTAAGTGGTGGCACTTAGGGGCTCAGGTGGCAGTTGGGAAGTTTTTGCCTTTCCTTTCCGTTTGTTCATTCTTTTCTATTGTTACATAGTAGCGCAGTCTGATCAAAGAGACACTATTTTTATTTTATGAAAAAAGTGACTCCTACCCAACTTCTATTGTTTTCATTATATTTTTATATATCCGTTCCACAGGGGAACAATGTGTAGCGCTCTATGTAATATATAGAACTGTGTATCTATTGTTTATTGATTGATTGCATATAAAGCTTAATAGTGATACAGAGCACAGAGAATGTTTTCAGTAGCTGTTCCAGAGTAAAAGAG
Organism: Xenopus laevis; assembly: GCF_017654675.1. Lineage (NCBI taxonomy): Eukaryota > Metazoa > Chordata > Amphibia > Anura > Pipidae > Xenopus > Xenopus laevis. Next base: position 14,518,380 of record NC_054378.1, read on the forward strand.
CAGCTAAACCACAAAGCTTGCAATTACTGGAGGAAGAATTATGGAGATACATGCAGGGGGGGTTGTTATTATAAACAGAGGTACTGGGGGATCTTTTCTCATCTTGGGTCCTGAAACAAGTTGCCCCTTAAATTTCTCTGGAACCTTGCGTGGGAGCTGAGCGGCAGGATGAAAAGATCTCACTGTAGGGCATTTCTTTCAGGTTTGGATGTAGCTGAATGGGGCTGAGCGGTGAAAAGGCCAAGATAGCAAAGGGGGTCCTACTGTTTATTGCAATGTACGAGGGGGGGGCACTGTGATGCACACAGATAAAATGTTGTTGGGGGTAGAAGAGGGAGGGTGAGTATTCGGTAGGAGTGGATGGAGTACCTAGAAGGGGGTAGGTGAGTAGGAGTGGAGGGTACACAGAAGAGGAAGAGTGAGTAGTAGGTAGGAGTGGATGGGGTTACATAGAAGAGGGTGAGTGAGTAGGAGTGGAGGGTACACAGAAGAGGAAGAGTGAGTAGTAGGTAGGAGTGGATGGGGGTTACTTAGAAGAGGGTGGGTGAGTAGGAGTGGAGGGTACACAGAAGAGGGATAGTGAGTAGTAGGTAGGAGTGGATGGGGGTTACTTAGAAGAGGGTGGGTGAGTAGGAGTGGAGGGTACACAGAAGAGGGATAGTGAGTAGTAGGTAGGAGTGGATGGGGGTTACTTAGAAGAGGGTGGGTGAGTAGGAGAGGAGGGTACACAGAAGCGGGAGAGTGAGTAGTAGGTAGGAGTGGATGGGGTACCTAGAAGAGGGTGGGTGACTAGGAGTGGAGGGGGGGTACACAGAAGAGGGAAGGTGAGTAGTAGGTAGGAGTAGATGGGGGTTACTTAGAAGAGGGTGGGTGAGTAGGAGAGGAGGATACACAGAAGAGGGAGAGTGACTAGTAGGTAGGAGTAGATGGGGGTTACTTAGAAGAGGCTGGGTGAGTAGGAGTGGAGGGTACACAGAAGGGGGAGAGTGAGTAGTAGGTAGCAGAGGAGGAGTACCCAGAAGAAAGAGTGAGTAAGCAGCACAAAGGCATGGAGGGTTACCAGAGTGAGAGTTGATGGGTAGTTGGTAGGGCAGGAGGGGTACTCAAAAGAAGTATGTGGGAAATAAATCTGCGTTAATGGAAACCTTTAAGGGGGAGGGTAAGCTGTAGGTTGAAGGGGGAGTGTTATTAGTAAGAGTAGATGTGATGCAGAAAAGAGGGAAGGTGAGCATCTGGTAGGAGAGATCTGGTGGGGGCGCCCAGAGAGTAATTAGTGGGTAGAAATAATGGAGTTTCCAGAAGAGGGAGGGTGGAGAAGGGAGGGCTGCCCAGAGAAAGACTGTTAGTGATACATAAAAGTTAAGGGGTGCCCTGAAGAGGGAGAGTTACTAAAAGGCAGGAGTGTGTGGAGCACCCAGAAGAGGTAAGGCAAGTAGCAGGTAGGAGTAGAGGATGACACATAGATTAAGGGATGGAGATGTTGGTAGTGGCCCACACGTTGAATGGAAGGAGAAGCCGTAAATTGGATGAACCCTTTGCCTGCCAACGACATCAAATCTACATCATTAGCACAAAAATGTACAAAGTGATGTGGATTCTGCAATTGTGGGTTTTATTAAAGTCTATGGGAATCACATGTCCCAGAGAGAAGTGGACACACTGGGGTAAGTGGCAGGCGTGAAAGTGTCATACAGGAGACAGTTGGGAGTAGTAGTCAGAGAAAGAAGGGGACACAGACCCAGGGGGAAACTAAGGGGAGTAATGGATTCATTATATATAAGGACAATGATAAGAGGTGGCTATGGGAAAAGGCTGCACAGGGATGGAAGATACAATGTATACAGACAGAATGTAGGATTTGGGAGCATCTAGATAGCATGGAGGCCAAGTGGTTAAAGGGGAATAAAGGGTATGGTGATGGAGCTCTTTGTCTGGGAGTGAAATATAACACTTAACATGGGGAGAGCACAAAGCTGCTCTCACTTTGTGGGTTTCTGGGAAAGAACATCTTATTTTTCTAAAAGGTTTTCCATGTTCATGAAATCTCTATAAACCAATGCTCTCCCACTGAGCCCCCCACCTAGTTCCCAATTACAAACTGGTTCTGCACATGTTTGGGCTTGTCAGAGCAGCACAGTCACATACAAAGCAAATGTGAAGACAGCTCAGTAAATAAGGATAAAATTAACTGTGGCCAAGCCTACGCCTCCTTGGTTGGTCAATTTGTGCATTACCTCTGCCTGTCCATGTGGAGATACAATTTGTTCCTACCGCAACTCCTTGCCAAAGCATCTAAAATACCCATCACCTGACACACACACCCAAATACCAACCAATATTTAAACCCTTACTCAAACATCCAAACCTCAGCTTTAACATCTAAACTCCAGTATGGAATCTCCAAGTCCAAACTCCAATAACCAAACTCTTACTCCAGTACTCAGCATCCTAACTACAACATCCAAACCCTTACACCAACATCTAGCTTCTAAACCCCAAATTTATCATCCAAAATCCAACTCCAACATTCAAACTGTGACTAATATCTAAACCGAAACTCCACAACTGAAGGTCCGACCATTATCCAAACTTCAACCGTTGTCTAAACACCAACTCCAACATTCAAACTCTGACTCTAATATCCAAACCATAACTTCAAAATCCAAACTTTGGCTCTAATAAGAAAACTTCAAGTCCAATATCCAATCTCTGACCTCAACATCCAAACTCTGACCAATATCTAAACCCCATATCCAACCTTCTTACTCTGATCAATATCTAAACCCCAACTCCAACATCCAAAGTCTGACTTCAAAATCCAAACTCTGGCTCCAACATGGAAACGTCAAATCCAATATCCAAGCTCTGACTGCAGTTATCTAACATCCTAACTACTACATCCAAACCCTGACTACAACATCCATCATACAAACCCCAACTTTAAAACCCAACTCCAATATTCAGACCCCCATCTCCTAAATGCAAACCCCAGCTCATGCTTTCAAGCCCTGACTCCGACATCCAAACTCTGACCCCAGTATCCAAATGCAAAAATCCTAACATTTTGTCTCAGATGTTTCCATTTAAAACAGTTGAATGCAGCTGACTAGTATTTTAACATAAAGAAGCCTTTGGAACTAGCGGAGAGAAGGAATTTGAGTCCTTTCAGAGGAGAGGCCACAACAACCCAGCAGGTTAGGAAATCTATACACTAGAATTTCATGAAGAGCCCTTATGTTGGGTTGCACAAAGAATCTATAAATACAAATCCCCTCCTACTCCTGCTCACATTACTGTTGGCTCTCGCTAACCAGGCCGCTCTCCTCCACTCCATTAAAAGCCATTAAACTGTCTCATGTGGCTTTTCAAATATTTATGCAGCTTTTAATATACTTTATTTGACCAACATCCAAAGGCTTCTGACCTTGGAATTCCCTGCTCAGTGAGATCCCCTCTCCCCAGCCTTCCAGTTAAACTTAATTGGGCAATTTGTGCGTAATCCTGAATTTGGAAATGTGAGCAGAACAGTTCTTTGTAAAGAATCTTTGTGAACCTAAAATCCACACACAAGGTACAGGCCTTGGGCAATGACATGACTTCATTTGCTGGATTTCCAAAGTAACGGCGATTGGACTGGGATTATACAGTAAATTAAAATATTATGATACGGCGGCAGGTGCAAATAAAGAATTAGGTAGAACCTTGCGTGTTCTTCTGGCGTCACAGGGCAGCCTCTGTATAATTGTGTTGAAGCTTTGCTGATCCATTACTGTTGGTGAAGAATATTGTGTTGATTAATTACAGGAGCTCCTGAAGGAGAGAATCTGGGCTGATCCATAAAGAGTCTGTTGGGAATGAGAAGATCCATTATAGAGGTTGTGGGATGTTGTGCTGATCAATTACAGAGGCTGTTTTAGGAAAGAAGTTGTGCCGATCTGTTAAAGCTGCTTTTGAGGGACAGGGGCTGTTTGGCAATGACAAGTTGTGCTGATCCATTACAAGGATTTCCATTGGAAACAAGATATGCTTATCCATTACAAGTGCTGTTGGGGAAGAGAAGCTGTGTTGATCCATTTGGGGGAATATAGGTAAAGAAAAGTTGCACTGATCTGTTAAAGGTGCTTTTAGGGGAGAGAAGCTGTGCTGCTCCATTGGGTGAAATGTAGGTGAAAAGAAGTTGCGCTGATCCATTATAGGTGCTTAAGGGGGAGAGAAGCTGTGCTGATCCATTGAGGGAAAGTTAGGTAAAGAGAAGTTACACTGCTCCGTTACAGATGCTGCTGGAAGAGAGAAGCTGTTCTGATCCATTGGGTGAAATGTAGGTGAAAAGAAGTTGCGCTGATCCATTATAGGTGCTTAAGGGGGAGAGAAGCTGTGCTGATCCATTAGGGGGAATGTAGGTGAAGAAAATGTGTGCATATATGTTATAGGTGCTTTTGGGGGACAGAAGCTGAGCTGCTCCATTGGGGGAAATGTAGGTGAAGAAAAGTTGAGCTGATCCATTATAGGTGCTTTAGGGGGAGAGAAGTTGTGCTAATCCATCACTGGGGATGTAAGGGGAATGGTGCTGATCCATTTGTGGGGCTGCTATATAAAAGAAGTTATGCTGATCCACTATGGGTGTTTGGGTGGAAAAGTTGTGCTGATCAATTAAAGGGAATAGGCAAAGAGACGCTTTCCTGATCCATCACTGGGGCTGTCAGAGGAGAGTGGTTATGGTGCTACTTGAGGGGAGAAGCTAAATATTAAAGGGGCTAACTGGGGGCAGATTTTTTTCACTCTATGTCCCCAAGCATCAAACCTATGCATTTGTTTATATCACAAAGACTACAAAGAACCGGTCTATTAAGTTCAGCAAATGAAGGAGCTGTGTGGCTCCAGCATTTCCCCTACTTTTTCCACAACAAGTCAATATTTGCCGGTATTTACATCAAGTCCTCCTGTATAGTGGAGACACCTAGTGATTTATTGCCCAGCTATCTCAGCCCCTGAAGCAATTACACAACCTTTCCTGTATTTACTTGCCAAACACCATAAATCATCTCAGGCTGCACCATGGGCAAATAAGATGAGGCCGGTGTCATTCATTCCCTGGTGCAACCATTTGACTCATGCTGTCTGAGAGGTGCAGGTAGTAGGAGTCATTGGCTGGAATATCCATTGCATTCCTGTGGCCCAAGTTGATTAGACTCCATTAGTATCTACATCCCCATTAGTATGATCTACATCCATATAATTTACCCACACAATTCAATGTTAATCATAGCAAAATACAAGACTATCAACTAAGTTATGGGCACCGCTAGATCTCCATGTTTGGCCAAGATGCCAGATAAGACCCGCTCCTCCATTTCGGGGCTAGTGTCCCCTAAAAAAATAGACCAACTGGGTTTTTTAAATCTCTAACATAATATGATACCAAGCCCCAAATATGATATTGGCCTTTATTTTGGGTCCAAACATGGATCTATAGGCCAAGGCTTACTTTAAATTGGGTTTCTCTTCATGGTCCCTGCTTAGCATTCCATTGCCTGTATTTTAATCAACATTAAAGAGGGGCAAGTGCCTTTTAAAAGCCCCCTCTTTGCACAATAAATTATATAAGGTTCCCATATTGAATCTGGTCTTCAAATCTGATCTATTTGCACTACTGAGGTGTCCAATGCCCCTCCATCAGAACCAGCAGGGTTAGGACTTTTAGCCAATCACAGCTTTGGGGAAGGGTAAGCTGCAGTTCTCTGTTAGGTCCACTGATAGAGTAGCAGGCTCCATGCCCACGTTATAGGGATTGGCTGGCATCCTAAAATAGGAAGTGTCCATTGGATGTCAAGTAAGGTTCCAGGGGGGTATTTAAAAAGGCTTCTTTGCTAAATATACTTCTAGATTATAGAGGTCATTTTCAGTTACACAGAGTACAAGTGCCAGCTTGCAAGCTGGTGGCACTTGGTGCAGGGCACATTGCCGCCAGTGCCATCAACCATAGGGTAGGCAGTTAAGTTAGTACAAGACTTGATTGTGGCCTCTGGCTCCTGGTACTCGGCATGACACTTAGGGGACAGGTAGGAGGTGGAAGGGAGAGAGGGCATTTATATGTCTCCGCTTACCCATCATGAATAAAGAGCTACCGAACGCAGGTTTCTAGAAAGCAGAGACCTGTTCCAGTTCTAAGTGCTGGGCACAAAAAGCAAAAGGACTGGGTCTATTTGTGGCACTTAGCTCTCTTATAATGCCCCCCTACACATCCCCTTTAATATTAAAGGATAAGTAAACCTTTAAAATGAGTGAATGTAAAATTTATGAGCGTGCTATTCTAAGCACTTTTGTCATTTAGATTCATTATTTATTTTGTTTTTGTTCCAAGATTTTATGGGATACATATAAATGAATTTTGTGACAACAGCGCCACCTGCTGGTCAGTTTCTGACCATTCTGACCACCAAGTAGTCAAGGAAGTTGTCAGGAGAAAGAAAGAGGCTGCTCTGATGTTCTTCTGCTTAGGAAAAAAAAAACAGAAACCTTTCTCAAATCTTTCCGAAGCAGAAGAACATCAGAGCAGCCTCTTTCTTATTCATATTAACAGTACATGTATCCTTAGAAAAAAAACAAAATAAATAATGAATGTAAATTAAAAAAGTGCTTAGAATAACACTCTCATTCATTTTACATTCACTTATTTTAAAGGTTTACTTATCCTGTAAGATGAACCTAGAGTTTAAAAGGGGTATGTATGTGTGTTTATTAGCCCCCCCCCACACACACACACAAGGGCTTTATCTATCATTTCTTCTTGCAGAGCAGATGGTAATTGGCCCATGATTGCCCCAGATCTGCGGATGTTTATATGGCTCAAGTACCTCTAGATATATGTTTGTGCATTCCTTTGTGTGTGCTAATGTAGATGCTACTGCTAACTGTCAGCCCCTGCTGCCTGCTGAGCTGATCGATTGCTTTGTTCTGACATATTGTATCCTACCCCTGTATAGAAAGATACATTGTCTCATAAATGATTGCATCCTTGTTACAGTTTCATGGGGGTAATTTATGTTGGAATCCTCGGCCTGCTGATATATTGCTCAGTAAATTGCTGCCTGGCTCTGCACGGTGATATATTTGGCTCCAAAACAGAATGCTGGATTCCTGTCGGCTGATATATGTGCAGGGCTGGAATCCTCTCTGTGCTGACAAACTGCTCTGGCAGGGGCTGCATTCCGCCGCCTGTTGACACATTGCTGTATAAACTGTTGCTGGTGCTGAGTGCCTGCTGCTGCCTGGCAGTTAGGAATGGTTTGGGTTTGGAGTGGATAGAAAGCAGGTCAGAGCTCCACATGGGAATCCCCCTGGGTGGAAGGCGATGAGAAGGGCAAATCTATGCTGGGTCCTGTGAGTGGAATTTGCCTGGGGGGGGGGGACAAGGAGTGTAAATGAATGAACTCCCACTGAGCTATGGCTATAGGAAGGTATTGCCTCGGGCAATGGGGGAAAGCTGACAGCAGAAAAGTGTAAATGTTCCTGACCAGGACTGGAGCCCATTAGTGGCCTGAAATGTCCCCTGTGCTTTGTTAGAGCCTCAGCTGCTGCTCCTGTTGTTGCGCTATCTCCTGGGAGTCTGAGTAGGGGGGGAGATACAGTAATATGTGCAGCATAGTCAGGGGTCAGTGAGCTCTTGTCTGAGCCAATCATTCATATGGGCCAGCTTGTAGAGTGGCAACATGTACTACAGCTCCCATCAGTAGTGATGGGCGAATAAATTTGCCTGGCATGAATTTGCGTTGAATTCTCGCGTTTCGCCACCAGGCAAATAAATTTGCGCATCTCCTGTGACTTTTTTTCGTGAAAAAGTTCGCATTGCTCGATTCTTTTTGTGAAAATGTTTGAATTGCTAGATTTTTAGTGAAAACGTTTGAATTGCTAAATTTTTCCGTGAAAACTTTTGAATTTCTCGATTTTCTGCGTGAAACCGTTCGAATTGCTCGATTTTTTTCGTGAACTTTCCACTTTCACGGTTTTCCGCGATTTCCCCCCCGTTTCATGAATTTTGCATTCAAATTGCTCGATTTGTTTTGTGAAAACGTTCAAATTGCTCGATTTTTTTGTGAAAACGTTCGAATTGCTCAATTATTCCGTGAAAACTTTCCAATTGCTCGATTTTTATCTGTGAAACTGTTTGAATTGCTCGATTTTTTTGTGAAAATGTTAGAATTTCACAATTTTTTTGTGAAAATGTTAGAATTTCACAATTTTTCCGCGAACTTTCCGCTTTCACGATTTTAAACTATTTTTCACCAGCGGGAAATTTGCAAATTTTTCAACGAAGCAAAACGGGAGAAATTCGTCCATCACTAGTCATCAAGTCTGGACTGAGAGTCAATATAGGTCCTGGGATTTCAGGGACACAGAGGCCCAAACAGCCTCCCACCAGCCCACTAAATACTGACTTTCTATGGGACCTTATAGCAGCCCCTCTGGCATTTGCCAGAACCCACAGATTGCCAGTCCGGGCCTGTCTCCCATCATTCTCAGAAAAACATTTATAAAAGCCATGGATAGGACTTTTTTTATGTGCAGAACGGAAAGGCCAGAGCATTGGTACATGCGTAGGGCATTTCAGTTTGAAGAATATTTCTGCAATGAAGGACCTGAAATGATTTTTGTTTGGGGCCCAGTATCTACTGGCAAGTGGTTAATTCAACACTATATTGTCACTCGATATTACCAGGCAATGTGTTTCCCCATAGGCCATAGTGCGTGGCAGCCAGTGCCATAGACTGTACCCACTGTGGCAGGTAAGGAGTTAAAAGGCTTCTGATTTGTTGGATGTGGGAGGGATGGTAACACAACAGGAGGGCTATAGGAGGTGATGAAGAAGACTAAACCTCTAAGCCGGTTCAGGAACAACTCCAAAGAGGAACATAATTAGCCCACCTGATTGAAACCCAGGCTGGTTGTTCTGTACCTTTGCATTACACTGACCCCTAGTGTTGGTTAATGAAATAACACTTTAGTAACCCTGCGGATCCCAGATTCGATTGCACATTGATAAAAATCCACAGATATATATATATATATATATATATATATATATATATATATATATATATAAATATAATTATATATATATATATATATGATTTGCTATTAAGCAATTCTAGTTCTATTGATTTCATTAATTTCTTATATATTTCACTTTTCTATCACTGCTTGCCCTGGCAAAGGTCCCCCTGTCCTCTTCTGTCCTGCACCTATAGGACTCCCAAAATCAGCCATGATCCCCCCTGTAGGGAGGTTGGTGGCTTGTGTGTCTGCCCAGGCCTATCCTGGTGGCAGTTTGATCCCTGAGCTCTGCACTGTTTATAAAGATTGGGTTTCTTTGGTGCCTTATCCCAATATTTTCCTTTTTCAGGATGGAATTACGAGCATTTTGTGTCATTCTCTTGATCACAGTCCTGGCCGTGAGTTCACAAGCAGCAAAGAACAAAAAAGGTGAGGAACAGCCCCATGATCCCATTTATGTCCCCCATAAAGGGGAAATCTGGTTTAAACAGAGAATATGCCCCTCTATAAAAGCAGACGTGTATTAATTTCCTTTACCATAGTGCTGGCCAATAGTATCTAGATAAGTGTCACCCACAATAGTGCCATAGGGAAGGTTATTGCCTCTCATAGGGATCTGTGTCACTATTGTAGCATTGATTTCTATATATGTTATTACAGAGAAGGGTAAGAAGGGGGCGTCAGACTGCACAGAGTGGACCTGGGGGAGCTGTATCCCCAACAGCAAAGACTGCGGAGCTGGAACTCGGGAGGGAACATGCAAAGAGGAGACCCGTAAGCTGAAGTGCAAGATTCCCTGCAACTGGAAGAAAGCCTTTGGGGGTGAGAAGCTTCCCATTCACACAGCAGACCCAGTGGCTGCCAATCTGATGGGCAGATAATACTGTATCAGAATATATGTGGATATGTGTCAGAACAAGGCTTTTAGTATGTTATAGAATGACTTCTTCTAATTCACTTTTCAACTGGTCTTCATTTTTAATGCTTTTTTAATTATATATATATATATATATATATATATATATATATATATATATATATATATATATATATATATATATATATATATATATATATATATATTACAAACAACAGCGAGGGCTGATCCTGCTTCTTCATGTATGAAAAATAATTGGTCGTGCACCTCTGGCTTCACTTGAGAGTGAGTGCGGGCACTGTGGGACATTCATATATATATTATTATATATATATGATTATTACTATAATATTATTATATCATTGTTTCTTCTTCTCACTCTTTCCAGCTTTCAAATGGGGGTCATTGACCCCACCAAAAAAAAAACCCAAATGGTTAGTAAGCTACAAATTTGTTATTGCTACTTTTTATTACTCGTCTTTCTTCACAGGCCCTCTCCTATATATTTTCCAGTATATTATCCAAACCCTAGCAACTAGATTGCAGAAATTGCAAATTGGAGAGCTGCTAAAATAAACCACGAATAATAAAAAATGAAAACCAATTGCAAATGGTCTCAGAATATCACTCTCTGCATCATACTAAAAGTTATCTGAAATGTGAACAACCCCTTTAATTCCACCTTTCTCTTTGCAGCTGATTGCAAGTACAAATTTGAGAACTGGGGAGAGTGCAATGCCACCACTGGCCAGAAGGTGCGCTCTGGAACCCTAAAGAAGGCTCTGTATAATGCCGACTGCCAGCAAACCGTGGAAGCCACCAAGCCCTGCTCCCTGAAAACCAAGTCCAAATCCAAAGGTGAGGGTCTATGATGTGTGTTGTGCTACGACTGAGACCTGGGCAGTTGTGGTACTTGTTATGTTTTGGATAGCCGAGGATGAGTAGAATATAACAGTGCGTTATTAGCAGGCTCATGCAGCCATTACACAACAGTAAGCAACTCTAAGATCACAAGCTGTATAAAAGTATGTACAGTATAAGTCTTTAGCACAGTGACATCTACAGGCCATTTGTATAAACACCACAGGACTGGTCCACGTGACTAAACAAGCATACCCAGACTCACAGCAGGGGGGGAGTGCTCAGCTTTTAGGTCAAGTATAGTGACATATGTGAGCAAAGTGTATTTCCAGTCCTAGATACTCATTGAATATAAATGTAAGGCTAAAAGAACAGTAATTTCATATTTCTGTACCAGGTCTACTAACCCATAGCGACCAATCAGATCCTTTGCATGTGACATGACTATTTTTCTCTGTCTTTCAGGCAAGAAAGGCAAAGGGAAGGAGTAGAAGAGCATAGAAGCCATAGCCGGACCATTTTCTGCAACCTGCACTCCTCTTACCCCCCTATTTGTCATGGAATTCCCTTCTTTACAATCTGTCTCCAAATGCACTCTCTGCCCCTCCCCTCTCGAGACTGATGTTTTTTAATCACTAATTTTTTTAGGGAAAAAAAAAGATAAGGAATCTAAGAAAAGAAACAGCCACTCTGCCTGTCTCGACTCCCATGGCGCCACACTATATACCACTACGCCCCCCCCTTTCTCCGTGCTTTTGTGGCTTGTTATATTTCTGTATTTTTTAGGAAGATTACTTTTGGATTTGCTTTTTTTTAATAAATGTACAGTTTGAATTTGTAGCTCTGTCTCTGTGTTTTCTCCTGAGGGTTTTCATTGTTAAAGGGGCATTTAAGCACCCAGAAATCAGTGGGAATGTAATGCTGGGAATCACTGTGCCATTTAATGCTGGGAATCACTGTGCCATTTAATGCTGGGAATCACTGTGCCATTTAATGCTGGAATCACTGTGCCATTTAATGCTGGGAATCACTGTGCCATTTAATGCTGGGGATCACTGTGCCATTTAATGCTGGGAATCACTGTGCCATTTAATGCTGGGAATCACTGTGCCATTTAATGCTGGGAATTACTGTGCAATGTAATGCTGGGAATCACTGTGCCATTTAATGCTGGAAAGTACTGAGCTATATAATGCACTTTGCAATGTAATGCTGGGCATCACTTTGCCATTTTAAGCTGGAAATCACTGTGCCATTTAAAGGAGAAGGAAAGTCTGTTTGCACTTGGGGGTGCCAAATGTTAATGACTTACATGAAACACCAGGCCAGTGCTCCTATCAGCAGAAAACTGCACCGACCCGGGCTTATTCCAACGAGCCCAAATTTCCCTGGGCAAACGCATGCACAGTAGAACGAAACAGCCGACTTGTTAGTTAATGTTTGGCTTTTCGTTCTACTGTGCATGCACAACCGTGTGAAGAAAGAGAAAGCAGGGAGAAGATCTCTCCGTGATGCTCACTGGTATAACAGACTTTCCTTCTCCTTTAATGCTGGGAATAACTTTGCTTTTTAAAGCTGGGAATTCCTGTGCTATATAATGCTGGGAGTCACTTTGCCATTTAAAACTGGAAATTACTGTGCTCTATAATGCTGGCAGTCACTCAGACCCGGATTTGTGGAGAGGCCATCAAGGCCGGGCCTAGGACGGCAGGATTTTAGGGTGTGGCATGCTGCCCAAGCAGTGGCGTAACTACCCGGGGGAGCAGGGGGTGCGATTGGTTCAGGTCCCGCACCCCCTCAGGGCCCCCCGGCAGCTCGTGCGCCACTCTGTTCCGGCCGTACGGAGGGGGCGGGGCCCGGCTGCACGTCCCGCGCCAGGGCCTGTCCCCCTCTAGTTATGTCTCTGTGCCCAAGCACACCCACATTGGTTCACAAACACTGGGGATGCACATGAGATACAATAGTTGTTTTTTTAATTTCCTGTGCGCCAATTCCCATTGCTCTGGTGAAAATGATGAATGATGAAAATTTGAGCAAATAAAAGAGAGAGTACTGGGTCTACGAACTACAGTGGGCCTAGGGGCGCCTGCTATGTAAATCCGGCCCTGGAGTCACTTTGCCATTTAATGCTGGGAATCACTGTGCCATTTAATGCTGGGAATCACTGTGCCATTTAATGCTGGAAAGTACTGAGCTATATAATGCACTTTGGCATGTAATGCTGGGAATCACTGTGCCATTTAATGCTGGGAATCACTGTGCCATTTAATACTGGGAATCACTGTGCCATTTAATGCTGGGAATCACTGTGCCATTTAATGCTGGGAATCACTGTGCCATTTAATGCTGGGAATCACTGTGCCATTTAATGCTGGGAATCACTGTGCCATTTAATGCTGGGAATCACTGTGCCATTTAATGCTGGGAATCACTGTGCCATTTAATGCTGGGAATCACTGTGCCATTTAATGCTGGGAATCACTGTGCCATTTAATGCTGGGAATCACTGTGCCATTTAATGCTGGGAATCACGGTGCCATTTAATGCTGGGAATCACGGTGCCATTCTATGCTGGAAGATGCTATGCCAGTGCACCCTGTGTTACCACTTGTTCATTACATGATCAGGTGCATTTTGCTGCTAGTTGTGTGACTGCTCCTATCAGTCTGAAGCCTCCTCTTCCCTTATGGACAGAATTCTATAAGTGAATGTTGCTGAGCACTTGTCCCAAATGCTTCCTGCCAAGATCCAGGCTCCTCTGCATCACAAGGTAGAATTAAATGCCTTTAGTCAAGGATGGAGCCAGAATGTTGCCCCAGGGCTACTCTCTTCCCAGTGGAGAGCTGGGGCAGAACGTGAAGCTGTATGACAAAACTGGCTGGAGTTTTCTCTTTGCACCAAGGTCTAAAAATCTCAAGTCAAGGGGGTCAGAATTTTAACAGAATGCTTTCTGTTTTGGCTTATCATTTGGGGTTAATCATTCTATGGGAAAGAGAGCTGCCTGAAAAAAGGAAGTGCAGATACTTATTCTGGTGCTAAAAGGGTAAATTCAACTTTACTATAACCTATAAAATTGCAATTTGAATATTCAGTATATAGATATACACACACACATACACAGGAATACCCAGCTTAGGTCAACTAAAGTATGATACAAAATGTTGCAGACAGAATTGCTGCATGCTGTTGCTTTTATGGTACGTCGATGCAACAAAACTTCTGCTTACCCCCAATCTCCCCCACTTACCTCCCAAGTGTCCAGGTAGACCCCCATTTTTACACAAAGCCAACTGAGGTTTTGGTTGTGGCCATAAATGAGCCATATTCACTTATTGGATTTTTCCGCATTCTGCTAACACCATCCCCTTCCCTGCAATGTACAACAGTGCCACCATGGGGTGTGACAAGGTTGGCCCCACTAATTTGAGCTTTACCCTCTGGTCTTTTGATCCTAGTAAAATAAATTAATTTTCCCAAAAGAAGGTCATGTATAGCCACTACATTAGATTGCTAGCTCTGTGGGCAAGACACCCATTCCTCTTCAACAACAAACTCATACCCCCAAAAAAAAAAATCACAGCTGCTATTTATAAGAGTGAAATGGAACGTCGAAGAGAAAATACAGGAGACTGGACAGAAGGGAATAAGCTTTGGTTAAATGTGGTTAAACAGAGTTTAATTAGACCCACTGTCCCCCCAATAGTTAAAGTGGCACTCAGCCTTGATGTAGTTGCCGGAATCATGCAAAAATAATGACAATCATGAAATAAAAGCACTGTATAAAAATATCTAACAATTCAGTTTGTACATAGATAGACTTTCCATAATATAATTTACACAATAATTCATAAAATCCCTTGTCAATCATTGTGGTCCCAGAGACACGGCAGGATTAAGAGTTGGGGTGTATAGGATCAATTCTAGTGTTACCTGGATATTTGTTTTAGTGGAGTCACCCACAGCAGCCAATCAGATCTTTCTTTTCATTGTCATAAATGCCCTAGAGCCATGAAAGCTGATTGATGATTGGTTGCACTGAACTAGTATATAAGGGAAGATTCCATGGGACTAAAACACTGAAATGGAATATATTTTCCATGCATCTCAATAGAGCATGTCAATCTCTATTTAACCACTTGCAAAATAAAAAGATGGTGACCTGGTATTTGTTAATATTTCATTAGATCTTAGCAGCCAATAGAATGCCAGGCTTTGAGAATTCCAAGCCAATCACATGGTGCAGCTTCCAGAAGGGAAAAATTTATTTTAATCATATGTATAGAGCCATTTATTTTCCCTTAAATATGTGTACTAAAAGCATTGTGTCTTTGGATATTTGCATCTATAAAAAAAGCAGGAGCTGCCATAATGAACACTGTCCATAGCACACAGGCTGGAAAGAGGGGATAAGCAGCAGAGACACATAGCTCAGGAGTAATTGGGATGGGGAAGTGATCCACTGGGGTAGAAGGAACAAGAGGAGGGCTGGAAAAGGGACTGAGCGGCGTGGGGGTGCAGACAAAGTGGTTGGGCGTGGTAATTTATGGAGGACCGAGTTGCAGGGAGTTGTGATGCTGTAATGAGGACCAAGAGGTGGGGTAGGGATGTGGACCACAGGCAGGTGTGGAGGTAGGGTTGCCACCTTTTGCCAAAAAAAATTCCGGCTGGTGGGGGCGGGTACACAAAGGGGGCGTGGTGTGACATCAAAGGGGGCGGGTTGTGCCACAAATGGGCGGGGCCACGGCACGGACAGGAAAAGAACCGAAGGACAAGGTAAGTTTACAGGGGATTGGGGGCTGGCCGAGGGGGTCTTTTTAAGGGTATTACAAATTTACCTGCAGCTACATTACCGGTAAATTTGTAATACCGGCCCTGGCCTTGGCAGGTGTTTTACCGGCTAGGCCGAGAAAATACCGGCCGGGTGGCAACCCTATGTGGAGGTCCCAGTAATATTGCCTTGGATACTAATACTACTTGGGCCTGGTTCTGGTATCACATGGACCCAGATGCCTCTTACATAGTTACTGTACATAGCAGCTGAGGCTGAAAAATAACATTTCCATCAAGTTCTAACTTTAAACAAGCACAGATATAGGATCCATTATCCAGAAAGCTCAGAATTACGGGAAGGCCATCTCCCCTAAACGCAATTTTATCCAAATAATTCAAATTTTTATAGATGATGTCAGTGTCGGACTGGCCCACAGGGATACCAGGAAACTCCCGGTGGGCCCAGGTGTCAGTGGGCCTCTTGCTTCTATCCATTTGGCCTCTTTCATGGTCATTACCTATTTCTTTATGAGAAAAAATGTTTAATAATGGAAGAATAAAGTAATTATATATAAAAGACTAGAAGAATAAAGAGGTTGAGTGAGGAGAGGAGGAATAATAGTTTAGGAAGTGGGCCCATGGTCCAAGGTTTTCTGGTGGGGGTAGGCAGAGTAGGCACGTGCCTAGGGCGCAAAGCTGAGGGGGCGCCAGGCTCATGCGGGCTGGAGCGAACTTTCGCGCATGCACAGTTGAGCGCGCACAGAACGGTTCTGCCTGGCATCCCAGTCCGACACTGGATGATGTCCTTTTTCGCTGTAATAATAAAAGAGTACCATGTACTTGAGCCCAACTAAGATATAATTAGGCAAAACCAGCCTACCATATTGTGTTTATTTAAGGTTTACATTATTTTCTAGTAGACTTAAGGTATGAAGATCCAAATTTCAGAAAGATCCATTATCCGGAAAACCCCAGGTCCCAAGCATTCTGGATAACAGGTCCCATACCTGTAGTTGAAATGGTGCTCCTGTATTAAACCACACTAAATCAGACTATATAAGCATTATGGCAGCCCCTACTTAATTATTTATATAGAGCAATGCTGAGAGGAAATGAATTGTTTGTACAACTGCCAATTCCCCTCACTGTATTTCCATTACAGTTGAAAGTGAAAAAGGGAATCAGACGAGAAATTACCCACCACCCAGTCCAACCACACCACATCCCTATGGAATAATAATAATAATAATAACAATAATAATAATGAGGAATCATCCGAAAAGTGCTTATCCAGCAAGAAGGAAACAGATAATAAGGGATGACTGGTTTAGTATAGAAACTGTGAAACCTGTGGGTAGTCCTGCCATGCACAGGAGGATTCTGCCAGTTACCCAAACTGTTACCCAAGCTGGTAGTCAAGTAAAATCCTTCTGGAGTCCAGACTCTCTGGCCTGTCTTTGGCTCCACACTTGATTGGCACTCTGTAGGCTTTCTGTAGAGCTCCCTCCATTGTAGGCTGCTGGAATGTGGTGGCTACTGGGCAGACTGGCTGTGGTGGCTACTGGTGCGCATTTCTGCAATTCTACAACCTGCAGCTAGAGGGCAGCAGATGCCAAGGGTATTGTACCAGGTATAGGAAAGCAGAGCTGAAGCAAAGCAGGCAAAACAACATAGAGAACTGAAGCCTTTGTAAAGAAACAAAAGGAAGGATGGGATGATAAAAAGGGGGGTGGCATGTATTTTGAAAGTACCCCTTTATAGGGAGCGTACAGTTGATTTAATAAACCATTCGTCACAGTGAGTTGAGACAACAGCTCATTAGTGTCTGCAAGAAACCAAAGCTCCATGTAAAGGTAGAAGGGGATACTTGGCCACTGTTCAATTCAGCCCCACCCAGACTAAGTCTATTGGGTAACGGAATTTGAAAATCTGCCGGAGAGCCTCAGACTGAAGAATTTGTAAACCACAAGGTGCTTGGTTGTTGCCCACTGCCCTCCTCAGTGTGGCACACAATCAGTTTGTCTTGACTTTGTACATGTCTTTATCCCGGGTACTTGACTGTACAATTGCAACTTCCCATCTGCCTAACTGCCAGCTCATTACTAGTGCAAATTCCTTCCGTTGGAATCTCTGGCACCGGCCTCTGTCGGCACTGGGGCATTTCAGAAGACTTGCTCGCCGGGCGTATCATGCTCAAGGCTTCTGAAATACCTGCTTCTTGCCAACAGGTCAGCAAACTCATAGAAAAGTCTATGTTGCCTATCTGGCTGTGCCAATGCTTTTGTACTGACACATGAGGAGGTGTTTGAAAGTCTTCTTGAAGGTGGCATTGCAAAGGGCATAGCAGGCTGGGTTTATGGTGCTGTTGACATAGCAGAGCCAATACCCAATGTACCAAACTGTTTCTGGGATGCAAGTCTGGCAGAAGGTGTTGATCAAGACCATGACATTGTACGGTGTCCAGGTAATGATGAAGGCCAGTAGGATAGCAAAGATGGTCCTGGTTACCTTCTTCTCTCTGGCTGCCATCTGCCTCTTTTTTCTGACCTGGTTGCGGGCGATGCTGGCAAACTTTCTTGCGACGTTGACTGGCCTGTTGTTGGCCTGTTCAGGCAAAGGAATGGCACATTCTGGAACAATCTCAATAGCTGTCACACACTCATTGCCTGTCTGCTTGGTGACGATCTTGATCTTTGACCACTTTGAAGCGGTATTCGCTTTTGCTGGCAGTGGTGGCATGCTCTGGGTTGGGGCCAGGACAACCCCTGAAGAGGCCTCACTTAAAGGCTGCTTCTCTGGAGGGTTGTGAGATAGGCTGGCCGAGCTGGATTCATTTGAAGTCTCCTTTTCTTCAGCTGTCTGGAGGTTGGTCATTGATTTCTCAATCTTGCCATTGCTCACCCCGTTCTTTTTTTCAACCACCTTGTCTCCAGCGTCTTGTTTGGGAATGTTCTTTGTTTGCTTAATTAGAAGGCTCTTCATAGAGCTAATTGGCTTTTTTTTCTCCTGACGGGTTTCCGGACAGTGCCTGCGGACCCTGCTCCTGCTGGCCAGAGAGATGTGGATGTAGAGTATAGTCATAATGACCACCGGAAGATAGAAGGCAGCGATGGCTGTGCCAAAAGTGACTGCCGGGTTGCTAAGAAACTGGATATAACATTCCCCACTTGGCACTGTCCTCTGTCCTACAATGAACTGCCAGAAGAGAATAGCAGGGGCCCAGAGCACAAAGGAGAGAAGCCAGGCGGCTGCAATCATTAGCCCTGCCATCTTAGTGGTTCTTCTTGCTGGGTAAGTCAGTGGTTTGGTAACACAGAAGTACCTATCAAAACTAATAAT
The DNA here is from genome assembly GCF_017654675.1 of Xenopus laevis. Classification (NCBI taxonomy): domain Eukaryota; kingdom Metazoa; phylum Chordata; class Amphibia; order Anura; family Pipidae; genus Xenopus; species Xenopus laevis. Next base: position 14,537,278 of record NC_054378.1, read on the forward strand.
GAGGAGGTTCATTACAGAAGCATTGCTCACCACATAGTCCAGAGCCAGCCACAGGTCACACACAATAGGTCCGAGCGGCCAGTAACCCTTTATAATGTAGAGAGAGTAGAGATTCATGGAGAACACACCGATGATAAGGTCAGCGCAGGCCAGGCTAAAGAGGAAATAATTGTTGACTGTCTGTAGCTGCCTGTTGACTTTAATGGAGAGCATGACCAGGATGTTGCCCACCACCGTGACCAAACTGAGAGAACCAGTAACGGTGGCGATGAAGATCATTTCCATTGTTTGGTACTTTCCAGGAATTTCCACGATGGTTTCATCAATGCTATGGTTGCTGGCACTTGACTCATTTTCCCAAGTGTCGTTTTCCATCGCTGAGGGCCAGTAGGGGACAGAGAGGTTGTAGAATAAATCTAGAGAGAAAGATATAGGATTAGGTTTTGAGCTCACATCATCATCACAAGCATGGACAAAACTTAATGTGGTGGCTAAGGCCAATTCCCAGAACACATGGCAGGAGTTGCATTTGAAAAAAAAAACTCTTCCACTTCCAGAAAACATTGCAGGATAAATGTAGTGCAAGATCTATGGAGAATATCACAGAACACATACGATAAATGTGTTGCCAGTATCATGCATAATGTCCCCCAGAACACATGGCAGAATAAATAGAGTGGCAACCACTTGTATAATATCTCCATCCTGTTTATCACAGGAAATATTTTGGTGTTGGTTTGGGGAGACTTAGCATTTTTAAGCTAATATCTACCTATGCTAAAGAGGCATCTAATTGGCAGATACACAGTAGTATAAATAGAGTGCCAACATAATTTCATTATATATGGAATTGGCACTGTATACAATATATACTGCCATGTGTTCTGGGGTAATTTACATGGAATTGCCACTGTATTTATCCTGCCATGGGGTATTATATATGAAATTGGCACTGTATTTATCCTGCTTTTTGTTCTGAGATTTTATACATGGAATTGGCACTGCATTTATACTGCCATGTCTTCTGAGGTTTTATACATGGAATTGGCACTGTATTTATTCTGCCATGTCTTCTGGGGTATTCCACATGGAATTGGCACTGTATTTTCCCTGCTATTTGTTCTTGGGTATTATATGTGCAACTGGCACTGTATTTATCCTACTTTTTGTTCTGGGGTTTTATACATGGAATTGGCTCTGTATTTACCCTGCCATGTCTTCTGGGGCATTACATATGGAATTGACCCTGAGATACTATGAAGAAATTTGTTTTTAAAATGTCTTTAATTGGCCTCCCTAAACACAATTCACCTTCTGTCCTATGTCAATGGTACAAATTAGATGAGCGGTGAGTTCCCCTCCTTACCAGCAGATGTCACCCTGATTCCATTCACAGTTTGAATTCCTAGAAAATGAAATATTGCTGGCAGCTACTGAGCAGCCTGATGCCATAGATAGATAATTCAGGCATCAACCAAAGCCTTTAATTTGGTTTCATACAATCTGCTAAAACAATAAAGAAAATTAGCAATGCCCTAAATAGTGTTGCTCTGTGATACTCCTAACATGGGCCAAAACCTGGGGGGGATTGAAAGGGTTACTTTGCATTTATTTTCCCATAGAGAACTAAGTGGGAATCAGCCAGGGGCGATCCAGTGGGTGCTGCTGCCTGATGTTGACCCCCTTTCATATTTAAAGGGATCCTGTTACCGGAAAACATGTTTTTTTCAAAACGCATCAGTTAATAGTGCTACTCCAGCAGAATTCTGCACTGAAATCCATTTCTCAAAAGAGCAAACAGATTTTTTTATATTTAATTTTGAAATCTGACATGGGGCTAGACATTTTGTCAATTTCCCAGCTGCCCCAAGTCATGTGACTTGTGCCTGCACTTTAGGAGAGAACTGCTTTCTGGCAGGCTGCTGTTTTTCCTTCTCAATGTAACTGAATGTGTCTCAGTGGGACATGGGTTTTTACTATTGAGTGTTGTTCTTAGATCTACCAGGCAGCTGTTATCTTGTGTTAGGGAGCTGCTATCTGGTTACCTTCCCATTGTTCTTTTGTTTGGCTGCTGGGGGGGAAAAGGGAGGGGGTGATATCACTCCAACTTGCAGTACAGCAGTAAATAGTGATTGAAGTTTATCAGAGCACAAGTCACATGACTTGGGGCAGCTGGGAAATTGACAATATGTCTAGCCCCATGTCAGATTTCAAAATTGAATATAAAAAAATCTGTTTGCGCTTTTGAGAAATGGATTTCAGTGCAGAATTCTGCTGGAGCAGCACTATTAACTGATTCATTTTGAAAAAGTTTTTTTTTCCCATGACAGTATCCCTTTAAGGTAACTTTAAGTATGTTATAGAATGGCTAATTCTAAACAACTTTTCCATTGCCCTTCATTATTTATTTTTCATAGTTTTTGAATTATTTGCCTTCTTCTTTTGACTCTTTGTATTGGTGTTGCACTTTTTATTACTCATCTTTCTATTCAGGCCTCTCCTATTCATATTCCAGTCTCTTACTCAAATCAGTGCATGGTCGCTAGGGTAATTTGGACCCTAGCAATTAGATGGCTGAAACTGCAAACTAGAGAGCTTCTGAATAAATAACTCAAAAAACACAAATAATAAAAAATATGACCTCTCGGTGCTGGAGTGGTTAATCTAACGTATACAATCCAAGCATCGCTCAGCCGGCCTCCATTCCCACAATGATACAAGGAGGCATCTCTTGAACTTTAAAGAAATTACATGGTAATAATGAGACATTAAGGGGGAAGAATTCCTGCAACCCAGCATTATTGTGACACCGAGATCTCTGCCGGTGTCACCCATTCATGAAGAGCTTTGATTCTTCTTCATCTTTTTTTTAGATCATAAATGTAAAAAAAAAAAAAAAAAAATAGGCGGAAAAAGAGTAATTCTGACAGATAACTCCATTATGGAAATACGAGTATCCTCTTTTCTTCTTGATGGATGTTCTGCCCTTCCCTAGGAAAGATTATACATGCAAACCAAACTGCACTCTTGGGAAGTGGAACCCGCTGGGAAACTGGGCGGAATCCCATGGAATTTTGCTAAAAAATCTGCAAACACGACAGAGCTCTCCAACCAAGAAACAACTGTCTGTAAAACAGCACCGGTATTAACGGCCCATCTGGCATGTCTGATCAGCAGTTCATTTTCAGGAAGATTCATACTGTATGGTAATTAGCCTTTCAGCATTGTAATTGTATATATAGGCCTGGCCTTTACAAGGGGCCAGGTGGGAACCCATAGCCGTACCCTTAGAAACCCACTATTAATAAAGCAAATACGTTCATATGCTTCCTACTCTTACAGGAATAGAGCACAGAGCTTACTTGTATCAGGGCCACAAGTATTAACAACCACATTTGCTTCATTAACATTGAGTTGATAAGGGTACAGCTAGGGGTTCCCACCTGGTCCCGTGTACAGTCTGGTTTACATGCTATACTGAAAAGCTAAGCTCCAGTTAATTTAATCAAAGGTCACCAAAACCTATGTGATTTGAATGGGACACGGTTTATTTGCATCCTGATTCAAAAATATTGTTCATAGGTTTAGGGAACCTTTGACTAAATCCATGGGAAATTAAATTTTCAGCATTGTAATTTTATATGAAACACAAAAGGGGGCCTAGTGGGAACCCGCAGATGTACCCTTAGCAACTCACTATTAATGAAGCAAATAAGTGCTAATGTTCTTTAATATTCTTCCCGATCTTACAGAAATATTGGATGGAGCTTATTCACATTGGCTCACAAATATTGTTGCACAGAAGTAGGTGGGACATTGACTAGAAAGCGACTTTTATCACCTGCGTTGAACTTCTATGGGGTCTGGTTGCACTCAGTGCTGGATTGGAATTCCAGAGTTAGGTCCAAAGCAGATCGCCGTGGTTGCTAGGCAGCCCTATCTAGACTCCGACAAGGCTCCATTGTGGACTGCGGCCAACGTCACTCTATGACTTTCACATCTGAATGATGATCAACTTAAAAAATGGTTAGTGGGATGGAGGATTGAACCCTACGTGTCTCCCTCTACCCACCCATCATAAATACATTCCAGGCAGCAATATATTTCTGGGGTACACTCATTTTATCAATGTGTCTGGCTTTACAAGGGGCCAGGTCAGAACCTATCACAGCCAGCTCTGTATTTAAGGGGCATACATAGGTCTCTGCAATTCACTCAGGAGTGGAGAGATCTGCTTCAGTTTAGAAAAGAGCCATTCCTAGATTATGCAAACGTGCAATGATCCCATGGAAACGAGCATTAGTGCCCCTTGTTGGATGCATTAAACAGTCGTAGAGTCTGCATTATGTCTGTTGCTTTCCAAATGCCCAGCCTGTCAAGATGCAAGATCCAAACAGAGGCTAAAAATAGATGCGACTCCCAAATGATCACAAATCCACAATTGGGTTTCACGGGAAGAATATGAAGAGCAACGGGAAAAAGGGACTAACTAAAAGCAAATATTTCTCTAATCCAGAGCTCATCCTGCAGGAAAGCTGCAAGAAAATTCATTTGGGTAAGAAATAACTTACTCGGCCACCAGGTTCAACCCTGAAAATGGAATTGATGGAAAGCACAGCAAATCCCGTAGGTGCTGCCAACTGTATCTCCAGAGCACAAAAAGATTAATGGTACCCATAGCAAGCAGAATATTTCCACATACGGAAGAAACACAATCACTGTCCTTGTTTGTTTCATACGCTGGCACAGATTAAAGGAAAATTAAAGTCTTCTTTTTTTCAACTGGGATCAACTGAACCCGCACCCTCAGCCATTGGAGAACCTATGTGGGTAAATGGTCCAAAGCTGACTGCAGTACTTACCTCCTTTCTGCCACTGCCTCCTTGATTTACTTCCTGGTTGTGGGCTGAACCAAGCTGAACTTTATTCATGGGGATGAGCAGGCCTTAGATTATAGAATGTTTGCAATTAGCTAGAGAAGCTGGAATCAGTACTGGTTCCATCTACTGGTTATCCCAGTGCATTACAGCTAAAAAATGGGACCTTCCATGACCATTGCTCACAAAAAAAGAAAAATAGGCTCAGCCAGTGTTGCTTTATTTAAAAAACTAGAACCCGCAAGGTCTGTTTACCCAAAACAGAAAAGCAGCTCCGGAGGCAGCTTAGCCCCCTCATGATTATCCCGCTACTGGCAGTCAGAGATAATTTCCTTTTCAACGTGTAAAGACGGCAGAGCAAATTAGGACTCATAGGTATAGAATATACTAAAAGTCCCTAATGTAATCACGCCAGTATTCGTTAACCTCAAGCTCGCATTATGCTAATTGTGTTAGCTCACTGAACGAGCACATCATGTTAATGAAACATATCTGCTTCAATACATTTTACCCATAATTAGCTTTCCAGTGGCATGCTGGGAACAATTTCATTCATTATAACATATATGTGTTACCGTGGACTTTATTCTGTGCACTGTGTTGGTCATTAATTTGAAAGGTTGACCAACTTTCTCCAGTACTAAGTGGGACTCCATCTTCTTTTCTTAACATCCAATGAACGCAATAGAGCACATGATCCTTAAGGAACAATGCAGAACATATTTCATTCCAGAAGCTCTGCTACCATGTCCTCAAAGGCTTAGTAATATGTCCTTAAATGCTTAGTAACCAGCAATACAAAATGGCTACCATGTTGCACAGAACATAAAGAAATGGCGGCACCAGTGCCCCCTGAGCAGGATGGTTCAAGTATGTCAAAAGGCAGGGGGAGGGTAGACTGACCTTCCAATTTATCTCCTCTTGGACCACAGCCAAAGACAACTTCTATCAGCCAATTCTCATTTCCACTACAAGCTTGTTTGGCACATGTCTACATCTAATAGTTATGAGAGTGGGCCTTTGATGTTGGGTTCTTGTAGTCCTCTCCTGAGGTCTCCCACCCAGTCACCAGTGCAGTTGCCGGCATTGAGCAGTACATTGCTCATAAAAGTTTTCCACCTTCGATTTGGGCATTTGTGGCCATTCCAAAGATCTCTTTTCCATTCCCAGCTCTCCAAAGTAGGTAGCCAAAACTTAATTTACTGTATGATGTGAAAGAGGATCCTCATAAATCCTGTTTCTAGATCTCTAGGAGCAAGGGAAGAGATCAGGACCAGACCATGGCAGCTACTATCCAACCTGTGACCCCTTCGGTCTGTGTTTAACTCAGTACCGTCCATTCTGAGCTGCCAGTTGCTGTGTTACTGCTGCCATCTTGTCCTACCGACATCATATTGGTCTGGTAAGCCTGTGATCACCTACCCTTTCTACCTACAACTGTAGCTCTGCAGGACCCAAGACAGTGACCCTATTTGCATTGGTTTATTCTGGAAATACTTCTGCCCTTTGGCCCACTGAGGCAGTAAAATACTAGTCAGGTGATAACCCTACCAACCACGAATCGCAAACCTATGGGTTACCCAAATATTGGTTTCTTTGCTGTTCATAGTAGGTCTTCATGATCTCCTTTAATACAGCAAAAGTACATTCCCCCCATACTGTCTAAAATGAGCTTTTATTATGTTTCACATGGTATCTCAATCACTTTATTTCTGGGCCTCATTGTTTTCTTTGTGGCTTTTTAAATTATTTTTTTTATGCTGCTCTCCCACGCCTAGCATTTAAATCTGTCCTTGCGGGGGTCAGTGACCCTAGCGATAAGATACTGTTCTAAATGTCATACGGTGTGCATGTCAGAAAGAGGAGGAAAAGGGTAGTTATTAAATGCAAAAGCCAGATAAAATATATGAAGATGCAAAATACAGATAAATACATAATAACGATAATTTTATCGACGCTGACTACAATATTTTAAGTGTATTGTTACCTTCCATAGCAGTCATAGTCGCAGTAGATGTTGCCATTTCTACATACAGTGAGGTCTTTCTATACATCAGTCCGCATGATCACCGTCACTTTATACAATAAGAAAATCAACATTTTGGCTTAATTTAAAAAAAATAATATCTCTGAATGCGCACATATTAGCCAAACTGAATAATGAAACACTTGGGGATTTGCTCTTCAAAGGGTTTTTATTCCTCTCGCATGAGTTTAAAAGAAGGGCACATCCTGAAGTTATCCGTCAATGTATGTAACGTTTATTAATAAAGCCCACAGGGACGGAAGTTGGAAGGAACCTTATGTTGAAGGCCCAGCCCATACACAGATCACAGAAACCCAGATTAGCTCCGGGCATCAGTTTCATGGACTAACTGGTATGTGTTGGAATGTGGTGGATATCCATATCTACAAAAGATTCGTTTTGGGCATTAGCTTAATGATCCAATAATTGGAAAGTGGTGAACATCCATATCTGTAGACGATTAGTTCTTTAGAACATATCTGTAGATGATCAGCTTCATGTACCAATAACTGAGATGTGTTAGGATATGATATATATATATATATATATATCTGTCCATATGATCTTATAAAAGAAGCCAAGCCCATACGGAGATCATGGCACAAGGTAGAATGCAGGAACCCTCAAGGAACCGGCATGCATTGGGTTGTGGTGGATATCCATATCTACAGAAGATTAGATCTGGGCAACAGTCTAATGCTGCAGTAACTGCCATGTGTTGGGATGTGATGGACATCCATATCTGTAGAACAATAGTTCTGGGCATCAGCTTCATGACCCACTGAGATGTGGGTCATGATGTGATGGATATACATATCCGTCGATATGTTCTTATAAAAGAACCCGGCCCATACAGAGATCATGGCACACGGTAGAACGCGGGGGGTTCTAACCCTTACCTCAAGGAACCCATAATTATTTCTGGGCATCAGTTTCATAAACCAATAACTGGCATGCATTGGGTTCTGGTGGAGATCCATATCTACAGATGATTAGATCTGGGCATGAGCCTAATGGTTCCATAAATGCCATGTGTATGGATAATGTGGACATCCATATCTATAGAAGATTCGTTCTGGGCATCAGCTTCACTGTGAGTTAAGAAGATATGGTGAACATAGTGTCAGACTGGCCCACCGGGATACAAGGAAAACTCAGGTCCAGGTGTCAGTGGGCCTCTTGCTTCTAACCATTTGACCTATTTCATGGTCATTCCCTATTTCTTTAAGGGGCTTAATAATGGAAGAATAGAGTATAGTATGTAGAGATAAAAGAGTAGGAGAATAAAGTGGTTGAATGAAGAGGGGAGGAATAATAGTTTGGAAAGTGGACCCACAGTCTAAGGTTTTCTGGGTGAACACGCATATCTGCAGATCTTATTTATATTTCTCATTGTAGGAAAAATTTCACAGTATAAAAGGGTATTGTTGAGACTCACTCTAAAACAGCACTGAGACTTGGTAAAGAATTCCTGGTATAACTGAATTCACACATCTCAGCTTGAGGAATAAGTGTTGGGATATTGTAGTTATCTATATCTGTGTAATATTTATACCAAAAGTGATTTTAAGATGGGCCTTATATTTCTAGGATAGTGTTGGCTAACCCCCAGGGTATACAAGGGAATGGATAGCTCACAATCAATCTATACATACTGAATGTATATGTATACAGAAATCGAGGAAAAGATAGATGATTTCTGCCATTGAAGCAAAAAGTTGTAAGCATTATGGCATATTCCAGGAACAGAAGAAGAGGGAAAAAAAAAATCCAAGCAGTGTGTTTATACATTTGTTCATATGCTTATATCAGTCCTTTTTCTAGAATTAGCCTGATGTTCAACCCAACACTGCTTTTCAAACACTCGCTCCTACAGAGGAACATTCATGTTTTATAGATGTTTCAAATGAAAACAGTAAGTAATGACCCAACGTTGAGCAACAGCAGCAGAATTTACGCCTGTTTCATAATAAATAATATGACATCCATTTAACCATTTCCCTTATAAAATCTGCCCATGAGTCAGCGTCATGCATATTATCATAATGTAAGGAAGGGGCAGAGTGGGAATACATGAGGAGGCACTGAAGTGTTTTGTCGTTGTAAGTGATATAAAACTTTAATCCAATGACTGCATAAAGCTCTCAAGCAACATTCCATCACTAACGTTCAGCTGCTGCCCAACCTCATGCAAATCCGAGGGACTGGCAAGGGACCGACGAGGATGCGCCTTTTAGAGGAATAAAACCCAAGGGAAACCTATGGCACTAATCACTCCCTGACACTCAGAGAATGATGGAAATTGTTTTCCCCTCGCTTGACAGTTTCATTCTTTCAGAACTGAAGAACATAGAGGAAAGCCCGGGCATTGCGGTCAAGCCTTTAGCTCATGGAGAGACCATGAGAAGAAGTGGAAATGGTAAGATGAAAGGGGGGAGATAAGGGGAGAGTGTGAGAGGGACAGAAGGAAACGAAAAAGAAACTGAAAGAAGAAAAATAGTGGACTTGAAAGGGAAAAAGAAATAGAAAGATTACTGGAAAAAGAAGCATAAATAGAAGTTTGGAGGCAGATGGTAGAGTGGAAACTGGAAGAGGACCCGGGAAGAAGTCTATATATACATATCCAGTATATATACACAAATATATAAAGAATGAAGTAAAACTGAGATACTGTTTATAGGAATAATACTGAGGGCAATGAGTCTAATTAATCAAGAACAGAGATTGAGTGCAAGGAATAAGGCAGGTCTAGCGGTCATCAGTGAACCCAAAATAACTGAAAATCAAAAAAAGCAGACTGTTTCTTTCTGCCTTTTCAAAGATATTTTTTTGTATTTACTAAAGACAAACATCGCACATTCACCCTGGGGTGCTTTTTTGAGATGGACCCTAAACAAACCTACAGAGTATGTTTTACTGAGCCTTTGAGTAAACTTACCTCCAAATTCTAAAAATAAGGGAAGGATTGAGAAAATAGAAAGCATGGAGGATTAAAGGAGATGGTAGACAATAATAAAGGAGAGTGTGGCCACTAAATATCAAGAGAAAAAGGTGCAACAGAAGGAATTAATGTGGTGAGGGAACCAGAGGAGATACTAAGGCATTGAGGAGGGATATAAAGGGAGAGAACTGGATACATAAAAGGTGGGAGGGAAATAAGGAAGAAGGGAGAGATATAGAAAGATACGAAGAACTAAGGATTAAAGGAAATCAATCGAATAGGAGGGAGGACTTGTAGACAAGCAGATGGTGATGCTGAGGAATGGCAACGAGTAAATAAAAAAGTTGAGTGAAATGTGGAGCTGGAGGGAAATACTGAAAGTGAGTAGATAGCAGTTGCTTTAATTCACTAACATGGGCACATGTACTACGCATTCATTTTTGTAACTAAAGGGTGCCGCCCTGATATTACGAAACAAAGGTTTATTTTTAGCAGGGTATTTATCAAGAGCTACCATGAACTGCCAGAATGCTGCTACAGCACCATGGAAAAAGTAGCCTTAATTACATTATGCTGAAAGTGAATCCATTACCAGCAATTACAATTTCATGAACAGCACCTATCTCTCAATTTACATGCTTTCTCAATGTGAATGATGGCTGATATAATGAATGTACTAGTATTGTGATCTACTCAGGAGCCCAAGACCTCCTGGAGATCACACCTTCTGGGCTCTACTATTGTAAATGCTCAAGATGGATCAATGTTAATTCCTATTCTTGATAGACTGGACAGGCTTAATGAGGAAAAGAAGAGAGACAGAGGGGGCAGAGTAGTGTGTGTTGGGGGGAGTGAGACAACAAAGGAAGGTGGGTTAAATGAAGAAGAGAAAGTAGATGAGATACTAGGAAAAGAGGCAGAATGGAGTGAGGAGTCAAACAAAGAAAGAAATGGTAGAGAGAGAGAGGAGGGAGACAGAGAGAATCATTGAAAGAACATTAAATACAGTGTAAAAGGAGGTAGAAAAAAGCACTAGGCAGAATAATAGCGAGGGTAGAGGAGGGTGGTAGAGTATGTAAAACAGCAGGTAAACGAGACAGAGCGAGACAGGGAGGAAGACAATCCTGTAAAGAAAGAAGCTAAAGATTTCAAAGAACCACAGACAGTGGTTGCTATGGGAGCATTAAAATATGAAGAGAAGGCTAAAGTATAAAGCCTAATGAATCTAACAGTATTGCTAACCACATTCACCTGTTGAACAAGCGCTGGAGTTAGGAAATTGGTCCTACGGGCTCTCAAGAGACCAAAAAAAGAAAAATGGAATAGAAAAAGGTATAACCGGTGAAAAAGATGGAGTTAGAGAAATAGATGAGCAGGACAAAGGCCAAGTAAAAGAACAGAAGCAAACCTATGTCTCGCCTTCGTCTGTCAAGTGTTGAAGTTGCAGCCATGTTTTTGCACCAGCATACACATGGGCACAGTGGGACAACACATTGTGGGGTGTGTGTCAGTGTTGCAACAACCACAATGTGCTGCTCTTGGCAAGCACAGGTAGACACAAGCCCTAGCTTTGTGCCATCGTTGGGTCAAATGTGGTGTCTACCATTGATTAAGTCTTGACTTGGTCCACTCTAAAGTCTTCTCCTTCCTTAAAAGCTGCCTCGCAAGCAGAGGGAGTAAGTGAAGTGTAGGTGATAGATTTCTTGCCTGAGTAGGTTAAGGGCTTTCAAAACCACTTAAGTCCCATGTGAGATGTCAAGGCTTGAGGAAAGAGACCGTCCATCTTGCGCTACACTGCATCTACTCATTGAGACAATAAAGGCATCACCTTTGCTCTACTTATTCCCAATGCTAACACAGTAATGCCCTTTAGCTGATGGACAGAGGCCGGGGGTGGCTGGAGGAACGAGGGATTATAAAAAGAGGATATGCTGTTACATGCATATTACATGCACCAGATGTGTTTGGGGGAATACATGGACGCAATCTCTTTACAAGAAATTCATGAATGTGTCAGCCCTATACAAATAAAGGACTATAAATAAATCAATGCAATTAGCAAACATAATACAGTACAATGCCATGCTCTTAAAGTGTATGGCCCAAAGCAATGAATCTAACTAAAGTCAAGATGCATCATCTTTTGGTCTTGAACAACCCATGAATGCAAGCAATACAATCCTATTTGGCAGCAGGGGGGGGGGCAGGCGTTCATACTGAGCTCCTAAGCTCCTTTCCAAACTTGCTCCCCTCCATGTCCTTAATTCTTTAGTTCTGGAATGCATGTGAACAATGAGGAACACCACGGACAAAAAAAAATCTAAGGGCCATGACAGACATTTCACAGATCGAAGGAAAGACTACTGTTATAGGACACAATCTGAAGCCAATCTCTTGTACACCATACACAAAACTGCCTCTAAGAAAATTAGAGAAGCTTTTAGGACTTGCTGTCAGATAATCATGAGCAATTATTTTGATGTTTAATCTAGGAGAAAATGAGAAAAGAACGCCAACCCCCTTCAGTCAACTCATAAACATGGTAGTCCCAAGAGTCAGCGATTGTTTGCTCAGCTGCACTGAAAATACAAGTCACCAATTTGTGAACATATTGATTGAGGTCATTTATAGGTTTATTCAAGAGACCTTCCCATGGGCTTTTCCTAGGGCTAATATGTCAATCACAGTATAAACTCTACTTCATAACCTCTTAACCTTGGGGTATTTCTATTATATATGGGCAGTTGTTCCTATTTAAGCACTTCCAGGTCATACCTAACATCTCCATTGTGTCCCTGGAAGTCTTCTCTTTCTTTGTGCTGCTAATGTATGAGCTTCTACACTCACCAAGTTCTTCCTCCCCCTGACATCACTGGCAATAGCTCGCGCACCTTTATGGACTGGTGGTAATACTTATGCCATGCTAGCATCAACTCCCTTAAACTATTCTGGAGAGGGTCTACTAACCTCCAAAATGACTTACTATGGAGCAGGTTCCTATAAAGAAGAGTTTTCCTCAAAGGCAGCCTGCACTATGGACAGATACGAAAGCAGATGCTAGATGTTGAGTTTCCTTATAGACACATTTATGCTTTGCACCTAATACTCTGCATTCAGTCTAATAAAAATGTACCCTTAGGTTGTCTACTTGAAGATACTGGTTGGCCTCTCTTGAACTAGCCATTAGCCTACTGTACAGTGTATGGGCCAATGATCCCTTTTGCTCATCAATTTTTCATGCAGGCTTGGGTTGGGTAGAAAATCAAGTTGGCCAGATGTACAGTCTCTATCCCCAACCCCCAATGCCTTTTCTTCTCATCTTGACTGCATCTCACCCATTTTCCATTCAGTCGACTATCACCATCATTTTGCTGACCATTTCAAAGACAAAATCAATGCAATCAGACAAGTCATTTACTTGGATTAGACTCCTAATTTCCAATATTCACTTCCATCCCCACCCACCTCTATTTTAAGCTCCTTTAGTCCCCTCTCAAAAATTGAGGTCAACAGATTCTTCTGTTTGCATCCCCTGCTCTCTGCTCATTAGACCCTAATGCTGAAATAATTCCTTTTGCATTTTGCACCCTGCGCTACAGGACCAGAGAGGCAAGGTAATACAAGAGCCCAAAGCACACCAGAAGAGAAACCCCAGACATTAATAATACAAACACTACTACCATAGAAATGCAGTATTTGTGCATCTGCTTCTCCGTTTGTCCATTAGCTCCATTCATTTCCCCTTCAGACCATATAATTATTTATGTTCTGGAACCATCTTTTCTCATTTGTCCACTGCAGACACCTACAGGGCTATCTCCTCTCTTTGATTTGTGTACAGCTGTGCCTCGGCAGTACATATATATGTATATACAGTATGTGTGTGAGCTGGTTGTGTGTGTGTCACTTTGAATCACCATTACTTGTGCTAACTAAACAAATGCTACTTAATTGTGCAGCGGTGATTAGCGTGATTGTGCCCGGGTGCAAATCTGCGGCGCTAATCAATTCTGATTTCCCCCCTGCCGCTGCGCACAACTGTGCCCTTCCATATAGCTACATTATCAGGCAGGGGCGTCTGTTAGACGTCCATCACTAAACAATGTATGGATAATACCTTTACTCTACTAATATCTTAATTACACACAGGAACCATGAATATCCTGTAAAGTACATCCATAAGCCCCTCTTATCTCATCTGTGCTAATTGGTACTTAGTGATGTTACTTGTGGCACAGGAGTCTACATAGGCATGTCAATGAAAAGCCGATTTCCACCCCAAGCATTTGTAGGCATCTGGTGGAAAAATGTCAGTCAACACTTAACCTACCATAGTCTTAAAGAGCAACTGCCTGATTCACAGGTTTGGCCCAGAAACACACATTTGAGCATATTAAGGCTAATGGCACACCAATGTTGCCATTCAACTTTATGGTATGCCATGGTCCTATAGGAACAACAGGTGTTTGCTTCACTACCAGTGCCAGGTGGATTTTGACCCCAATACATGCATTTGAGTGCATTGAGTTTAATGCAACATAGAGGGTCTTGACTGTCAGAGCCATCAGGAAAACAATGGTGGTCAAGCTGCCCCTCTTCACCCGTCTTCTTGAAGGATGTCTAAGAACGTTAGATGATGCATTTCTCCCTCAGCGGAGAAAATGAGGTTAGAAAACCTAAATACTGCTCCCTATGTGTGTAGTAAAAGAAATGAAAAGGATCCGTAGGATTAGGCCAGCGGGCACTGGCATAAAACCTGGTGGGCACCATCTGTTGTGGGTTCTGCCACCCTAGACCCACTGCTTGACCTGTTGGCAGGCAGTGGCAAGGAAGTACATGTTGCAGATTGGAGGTACCCATTGGGGGGAGCAGTGTGGCTTTCAGAGTACAGCAGAAGGAATTGTGAGTTGGGGGCCACTATGGCTGAGCCGGTGGGCCTTAGCCACCCCAGTCCAAAACTGAATAGATTTCGCACATCAGGTGCATTCCGACCATGACATACTTGAATGCCTCCCTTTGTGTCATTAACTTAAAGTGACTAGGAAACCAATAATGGAGTTATACTTTAAAACAGGGTAAGAGCCTGAGGTTCCTGGGAAAAGCTATCCATTGTGGGGCCCTCATACTGGAGAAGTCAATAAGGAGATGGTTCTGCAATCAGCATTGTTACCTTACTGTCCTTTGGAAACACAGTGGTCAGGGCAGCTGCACCCAAAAATAAACCAAGGTATAATATGGGTGCACAATTTCGCCAGTGCATGTGAACGTCCTATCTGCTCGTTAGCCAAGATGTACATGTCACTAAGCATTCTGTGTGCTAGCAGCGAGCCGACTGTTTATCACAGCTTTAGTTCCTCCGCTCCATGTGAAATTATAATGAGGCCTTCCTTCTGCTATCCAGAGACAAGAGAGGGGGGGGGCAGAATAAAGGAAAAATAGAATTAGTGGGGGGGTGAGGATTGAAGTTGAGCAAAGAAGAATCAGGCAACAATCTAATAATGAGGAGCCAGTCATAAAAGAACTACACTCTTGCTGGTTTTAATTAGATTGTAAGCTCCTCGTCGCACTGAATGATTTTTTGTTTGAATGCAGCTTATTCCGAACATTATTAAAGGGATACTATACCCTCAATCCCCCCCCCTGTATTCACATAATAAAGGTCTTTATCACCATCCTTATCTTGTCCCTTCAGTCCGTTCCTAGAGTTATCCTTCCTTAGCAAGAGATTGCTTGATGGTAATGAAATCTTAAAGGCACAACCGCAATAAGCCCCCTACAGTTGCTCATTGCCACTAAGGAGAGACCACCAAACTGCTATAGCCTATTCCATTATTCTCTAAATATCTACATATAAACATATTCTACATTACAAGAGTAGAGAGGGAATGAGGGTCTGGGCTAAGCAGTGGCAGGGCAATAAACCTTCAGCCTTGAGTGTTGAACTACAAATCTCAAGGCTGAATGACAGCTGAAGGCTGTTATGGGGCATGGGGGTCTCTCACAGCCCACTGAGCCAAAAATAACATCAAACAGGCAAAGAGCAGTAGGAACAACTCCCAACAGCTGATGTTCCAACAATGGGGTTCCCACCTTCCCCTGGACATCAGAGGTGGGGGAGCTTATAGGACTCCCACTGACCTGTAGAAACTCTAGCCCTATATACAGTATAGCAGATATATTATCAAACTATACTAATTAGTATTGCTCAGACTGCTTGCATTGAAGTACTACAAGGGACCCCAACAAGAGACACATCTCTTTCTTATCACCAGCCCCTCTACCCCACCCCATCCGTGAGTAACTCCATTATTACAGGAGGATCTGACAGTGATCAAACCCCCAACAGGCTTCTAGCTGGATAATAACCAATACTAAACGAAAAAGCCGTTGTCACATGTACATGGCCAAAGTCAAATTGGAGAACCTGGGGCACATCAAACATCAAAATCAAGACCATTAACCCCAGACATGCCCTAAAAAAAACACTGCAGAAAACAGATAATAAGCACATCATTAACCCCAGGAATGCCGCAAAGATCACGGCAGAAAATGCATAATGCATCCATTGCAAGGCATGACAGTGGGTCATATTAGAACATCAAAGAAGGAAGAAAAAAAGGAGGAAGGGACTTATTTTACTTTTATATTTACCAAAATATTACTGAACGTTGCACGATGAGTTTAAAGGTACAATCCTACAATAAGACATGCAAGGAATTCATGTAAAGGCAAGAAAGGAAAGAGAAAGGATTCAGCCTTTGATAATGGCAATATAAAAGTGCACATTGTCGAATGACACAGAGGGGCAGCACAGACTCACAGTTGGGAGAATCTGGTTTGTTCCGATTTTTGGTAGCGGAATCCAGCCCAGACATAACCAGCAAATAACGATTTCATTAAATTACTCATACAATACATATAGGAAAGCTTAAAAAATGCAAAATGACTCCTCTTTAATGGACATCACCACAAGGGGTGCTGGAAATTAAAGTTCAACAACAGCAGGAGCAGCAGAATGCCTACATTTCCCAGGACCCATAGATAGATAGATAGATAGATTATCATTGGACTCTGTACCATAGATAGATAAGGCTGAAGAAACACACAAGTCCATCAAGTTCCACCTTACTAGTTTTTTCACCAGAGTTCTCCTGTGATTGTTCTGATGGGATCCATTTGTGGGTTATGAGGTTATGGACCAAATTATGCCTCCGGTCTGCAGCCAAGAGCACTTCTGGCCCTCCTATTGGTCGAGGCTGCAGAAACACAAGATGGAAGTCCACTCACTTTACAATACTGGTTCCCCAACTCTGGGCTGAGCCCCCTTAGGGAGGCCCAATGTAGTGCAAGGTAAAAGGGAAGCCCGAGGGGGGGGGGGCAATTAGGATGAAATGTAAAGGGTGAACACTTATTTAGTGTTTTGGATATGCCAAGGAAAGTTAACTGCATTGACCTGGTTTTGGTGAAATGTGAAGGTGGCCTGACCAAAGTTCAGCAGGCATCCAAAAAGTCTCAGCATTCTAGTTTCACTCCTGACCAGGCTAGACACAGTACAGAACCACAGATTGTGGACATATGGGGTTGGACAAGTAGCAGTGCGTCAAGAATATTTAATGCCAGATAATTTGTCTAGGTCTACAACCAGAAGCTACCATACTAAAGAAAGGGCAGGGCATTTCCCATTGAGGGTGACAATCATCCATCCAAAGGTAAATCTGTGAGCCACATTAAAATACAATATCTGGTGGCCCATAACCTCCAGCTGAACAGGAATGATCTATAGACAACAATTGCCTTTGATAAACCCTTTTAACAACACTCTTGCCAAAAGAAACTGTATGCTCAAAAATGAATGACCACACATATGGATGGAAGGCCCCATGGTGGCTTGACTACCACTATACCCAACACCTTGCCATGTGTTATAAATTCCTACCTTCCTAAGCTTTATACGACTATCTCCACCAGAATCCCAAGCACGGTACCTCTATCAGCCATTGCTGAAACCCTACTTGATATCTCTGGAGCTCATAGCAGCGAATTAAAACATTGCGTGACCACTTGGTCTGGTGTGTGATCAAAGAACATTGTCTTCTAGTAACAATATGGGCATGAGACATCTACTGGGTTCTGCCTTGGTAAGGTGGCCAACTGGGTAATAATTGAAGAATGTAACATGTGAGGTCAAGTGAAGTCATTGCTAAACCAAAGTTCTCATCACCCTTATCCAGGCATTAATTGGTTTGAGTTCTACAACAGCAGTTGCCTATATCTGATCCAAATGGTGGGACAGTCTTCTTCTGACTCTCATTGCACCCCAATGTGAGCAAGGCCCCTACTTTATAGGAAACTGAGATGACCAGGCAGGAGTGTGGAAATGTGTAAACCTTGAGCCAAGAGGACAAGTCAACAGAAGGAAAGAAAGACTGGCATTGGCATTCTGGTGCCAGTTTTGAGGTATATTCATCTTGGGATGCTGAACCCCAAAAACACTACTAAAGGACAATGCTTTAGAATGCCTCCCTTTCATTAATAGTGTTTATTGAGCCTGCAGTAGTTTTGCATAGTGACATATCACTTTCTAGCATACACTTAGAATTCAGTTTTGTCCGTGTGGCCTTCAGAAAATATGGGCCAAGTAGCAACTGTGGGGAATTACAAACCCAAGTTGCTATGGATCAGAGACACATTAGAGACAAATGCTATTTCATTATGGTCTGGAGAAATGCAAATGACCGGAATATTCCCTGCAAAGCGACGCTGCTAAGTACCAGGGTCTTATTATAAAACTGGGGCACGTTTCCTCTTTATAGATAACATAGCGGGCATGGGACTGGCCACATTGTCAGATACACAATGAGGGTGAGTCACAAAGATCCTGTCGTTCTATTGCATCGAATTATAATGGCAGGTGAGGTGGGGGTTGAACTGCAGACACATGGAAAGGAGCATGGCCCCTCTTATCCTCAGTCTGAATCTGTGGGCCTTCATCCAAGAGAAAGGAAGCTTCTTCTAGATGCAGAGAGTTTCTCCAGTGCGAGGTGATGGGTGGCCTTCCAGCCCCTGTTTATTGTTATTTCCAGTAAAGGCTGGAGGCTATAGGATGAACATTCATACACCAACAGCAGAAGAAATATTATAAGGGCCCAACCACCGCCATAAACAATGGGGGCAGAAGAGCTGGAATTAAGTATTTAAAGCATAATCATTGTATAAAAATCATTTGCAAGGGTAGCCCAAGCACAATAGAGGGTCCCTATGCACCCACTGCACAAGCTTAATGTCCACCCTTGTCTGGGAGTTATGGCCAAAGGGACACAGGATGGCCGGCCTTGAGTTAGCTCCAGAAAACAGAGCAATATGTAAGCTCCATGCGAATAGGACCCTGGGGTATCCCAGCTAATTAAACACCAGTTCATTAACAGAGTGGCCTACTGGGACTTCATTATTCAAGCCCACAAGCAGTGGGCCGTATCAAAGCCGCTTTTAAGGTGGATAAATGTCCAAATGGACAAGCTCTTCTCTCCCCCCACCGTAATTAGAATTATAGTCTGGTCCGGCATTGCAGAGAAAGCAAGTTCAGTTTAAGGGCTAGTCCACACGGGGAGATAGCGACGCGTTTGCGGTCGCGGCGACAAAGCGCCGCGACAGTCGCCGCGACCGGCGCAGGCGACAGTTTTGTATGGGCGCCTATGTAAAAACGCCTGTGCTAACCACACGAGGCGATGCGCTTTTCAACAGTCGCCTGAAAAAGCCTGGCGAGGCATTTTCAGGCGACTGTTGAAAAGCGCATCGCCTCGTGTGGTTAGCACAGGCGTTTTTACATAGGCGCCCATACAAAACTGTCGCCTGCGCCGGTCGCGGCGCTTTGTCGCCGCGAACGCAAACGCGTCGCTATCTCCCCGTGTGGAATAGCCCTTAAAGAGCAAAACAACTACAAAGAATGTGATTAGCATTGTTAATAGGGATCCAGATCAAACAGAAGATAATGCTTCAATTAAAATCAGTCAGTACGGGGAATTCTGTCAATGGTCATCTCAACCAAAATCACATGTACATGAGCTTGCTGTGCTTGGACCGTTAGTACCCACTGCCTCTATATATATAACATGTGCCTGGGGTGCTAGTACCCACTGCTATTAAATGGATCATTTTCTGCGGGTGCCAGGGCCTTGCTGTATATAAAAAGTGCTTGGAATGTCAGCACCCACTGCCCCTCACTGTATATATTGAGCTTGGGGTGTCAGCACCCACTGCCCCTCACTGTATATAATGTTCTTGGGGTGTCAGCACCCACTGCCCCTCAGGTCTTGGGGTGTCAGCACCCACTGCCCCTCACTGTATATAATGTGACACTTCCTCCAGTACAGCACATACTCATTTAAATACCCCCTGTACCCATCCAAATCATTCACATCAACACCATTGCTACACTCCATTCCTACACTCAATTCCTAAACTCCATCACTTCTACACTCCATTCCTACCCTCCATTCCTACACTCCATCATTTCTACACTCCATTCCTAAACTCCATCACTTCTACACTCCATTCCTAAACTCCATCACTTCTACACTCCATTCCTACACTCCATCACTTCTACACTCCATTCCTAAACTCCATCACTTCTACACTCCATCACTTCTATACTCCATTCCTACACTCAATTCCTAAACTCCATCACTTCTACACTCCATTCCTACACTCCATCACTTTTACACTCCATTCTTACACTCAATTCCTACACACCATCACTTCTACACCCCATTCTTACACTCTGTTCCTACACTCAATTCATACACTCAATCACTTCTACACTCAGGGGCGATCCTGGCCCCTCCACTGCCTGAGGCAGCAGCAGTTGCTGCTGCCCCCCCTCCCCTGGAAATTCGCTCTTAAAGTACCAGGAGCAGCATTTTTGCCGCCCCTGGTACCTAGTGGGGCGCTGCTGCCTGAGGCGACAGCCTCAACTCGCCTCATTGGCGAAGCACCCCTGTCTACACTCAATTCCTACACTCCATTCTTACACTCCGTTCCTACACTCCATACCTATACTCTCTTACACCCCCTCTAACACACTCCATTCCTACTTTTATCACAAACTAACTCTTCTAATACTTTGCCCTTAAAGTACCTCCTTGTTCCTCTTGCAGTAAGTGTAATTATTTCATCATTTTCAGCTCTAATCCTTTTACCACCCCACCCGTGCCCCACACACTGCACTCTCCATGCCAATAACATCTCACATTTCCCATCACTATTTTATACCATTTTGTACCGCTGACCACAAAGCTTACTTCTAATTCCCATCTCCACTCTATCTGTTCCCACATCTCTTCCCACACTCTTACTCTCCCTCTTCCCACCAACTGAGTCAATGTATACTCCATGTTCATTCTTCCTCCTGAACCAACTGCCATTCTGAAATTCTTTCATACTTGTCCCTCCAGTTTGCAATTCATTCCTACGCACGTCTCCCTGTAAGAATGCACCCCTATTCATTCATCCCCAGGAAAGCACCACTCCATTCTTACACACCTCAAATCACTGCCCACTGAGATGTTGCTTCCACCCCGGTGCCCTGGCCCATGATTGATTGGATAGGGTGCATGATCTGTCCGGTAGCTCCCAAGCAGTTTTATACTGCACGTGTGCCAGGCCCAGGGAGCCGCAAGAAACGCCAGGAACCTTGGAAAATATGGCACCTGAAACTGAGCACCCCAGGCTGGTCAGATTTTTTAAAGAAGAGGCCACCAGGGGGTCTCTGGCATTTTTTTTTTTACTTTACTTGACCTTTAAGAATCCTTTGTTGCAATTCCCTGACTCTACACAAGGTCCTCCCAAGTTCCCTTTATAATAAATGTGTTTATCTTTCCTTCCCATCATAAACAACACATTTGCTGAGGAAGTGCACTCTGTATCTGCGCCCCATTGGCACAAAAATGACCTTGCCCAATCTGCTCACACTCTTTGCTTGGTCCCTGGCATCCAAGTAAAACAATTCCTTTTCCCCAGACTAAAGATGATTTGCTTTTAAACACGGCAATTTGATTCCATGAAATTCTCCCGGAACATCAGAACTGCTAATATGGAACAGGCTGAGCCCCCTGTATGACTAGTACTAACCCTGTGCCACAAGCCATAGCCCAATTCTTTCTGCCCACTTTCCTTACACGTCATGCCCTGATACCCCATGCCAACATAAAGTGCCAACAACACTATACAATACTGGCATTAATAATCATATGGAAATCAGTGAAATCACCAATACTTGCCACTCATAATCCATGCAGAGATAATAATTTGCCATTTGCAAATTTGGCCATTAATTGCCATTTTTATTCATTGCCATTTCCCTTGGATATTTATTAATATTCCTGTGCCACGTCTGCAGATAACTCCGCTGATAAATAACCACCCACCGGTGCCAGCTGAGTCCACAGGTAGGGAAGCCAGTACTTACCTTGCACCATGGCTGATCCTCTCGCACTGATACGGCACAATACTGGTAAATACTTTCTTTGGGGCAGATGAGGTAAGAACAACTTGCTCAATACGCCCCTGAATATCTACCCGCAGGCATCTCGGCACCTGACTTTTACCCTGTGGATCTTGCCTAATTGCTAATTGCTTTCAGCCCTTCCCAGCTGTCTAATTGCTCCTTCTATCCGCCCTGACACTTAGCTATTTGCTGGATGCCCTCTCCTATATACGAGAGCCCTGCCTCTTGTGCCTTTCCCTAGAAATATTGTGCCCTTTCCAATTGCATTTTCCATCTCATAAATACCTTCTTGCCAGTGCAGGAGCGCTTCTTCTCTGCTATTACCCAAACCATGAGAACTACCCCCCTAGACAAGTCCAATGTTCTGTTTATTCCAAACCTCCTACACAGCCCTGGGGCACCCACCTTTAGCAAACCGCCCTGTACTTGCTTAAGGAACAAATGTTTGCCTAATAATTGTTATCAAGTGAACTACTTGAATATCACTGGCTGCCTGGCACCCTACTAATGGGAACTTACACCTCACTCAAGGGACACTTGGATATCACAACCCACCTGCTTCCATATATACAGACTGTATTCCCTCTACTGATTGGGGACATTCTTAGGGGCCACTTACACAGCCTGACTTGTAATCCATGTAGGGGGCACATGCCTATCCCAGGCTGTCTCCTATTCTACCCAAGAGGTACTTTACTTATTACTTATCTTTTTCTTGTGTTTTTCTTCTTTTAATTGAAAAAAACCTCCTCTTCTCCCACAATGAGGGACCCAATTCTGCTCAGGGGCACTTGGGAGAACAACTCTTTTATAAGCTGCCCAGTGAGACTTTTAGCCAAACCAGTGGCCTCTCACATGTTCCTACTCTTACACTTTAGTCAATGCGCTGATCAGTGTCTCTCCTGCCCCAGACACACCCACACGGGGGGCAACTGTTTGGGAGGAACTTACCCGAGTGTTCCGGGCGGAGCTCCCCTTGCTGGAAAGTCATGACTCGGGGGATTCAGCGGTTCCCTAGCGCAGTGGCCTCTGTGAAGCTCTCACTGTCCATAACGGCACAAGCGCTTCTCTTTCCAGCCGGTCCCCCCGAGCTCCGCGCACTGACTGTCCCTCACCTCGGCCGGCTGGGGGCTAAGCATCCGTGACGTCACGCACGGCCAACCAATGGCATCGTGGTCCCCAACCCAGTTCCCACCTGGAGCCGCTGGATTGGGAGGGACTAACCCGTTCGGCGCCAGTGCGGAACCTGCAGCTTTGAACAGGGGCCCCGGGGAGTGGGAGGGGCAGGTGCTCAGTCAGGGAGGGGCCCCAGCTCAGGAATAGAATGTGGGACCCTTTGTGCTGCTGGGGCAGAGAAAGATCTTATTCCTAGAATGTCCCCTGACTTCTGGACTTGCCCTCTGCCTGCGCTGGGGAACAGACCAAAGCGAGTCACACATTCATTTCCTGTAATCTGTGACACAGAGCTGACAATCTATTATTATTATTATTAACCCCCTGCCTGCCGTGACTGTGTAACACAGAGCTGACAATCTTTTATTAACCCTCTAGCTGACAAAATACCCATATGACAGTCAATCATTTATTATTAACCCTCTAGCTGCCATAATAACTATGTGACAGTCAATCATTTATTATTAACCCGCTAGCTGCCATAATAACTATGTGACAGTCAATCATTTATTATTAACCCTCTAACTGCCATAATAACTATGTGACAGTCAATCATTTATTAACCCTCTAGCTGCCATAATAACTATGTGACAGTTAATACTCAACTATTAACCCCCTAGCTGCCATAATAACGATGTGACAGTCGATCTTGTATTAACTCTCTAGCTGCCATAGCTGTTTAACGAATTGCTGTGTGTGTGATACAAAATACGATCATCTGCCATTAACCTTTTAGCTGCCATCGCTATAGGATCTCTATGAAAAGCATTTTTTTGAGACCTTTTCCTGATCCTTGGCCCTCTGTGCATCTGTTATTAACCCCAAGTTGCCTTGAGTTTGTGATACAGAATCGCAAGTCCGCACATAATTCTCCCAGTGGTTGTGTGTGTTCCTTTAGGAAATCAACTAATCGGCTATTAACCCTCTGGATGTCGTGGGTGTGTGATCCACAATGGCCAGCCTATAATTAACCCTGCTGTTGCCGTCGATACTGGCTACAGAACAGCAAATGTATTATTAACCGCTTGGCTGCCAGCATGATAATAACCCTTTACTTGCTGACAGGCAGAGAGGTAAAGCGATACAACTGTCATCTCCCAGTGCCATTATGTGTCCCAGCTGCCAGTCAGGCACATGATTAAAGCCTTGCGCTGACACCTCGTTTTGCCATTGTGTGTGACAGTCGTTTGACAGCCAAAGATTTCATTAATGTCTCTGTGCAGTTGTGTTTCACATCTTCTCTCTTTCTCTCTCTCAGGCAGTCACAAAAAAACAACCCTTCCACTGCCAAGGAGTCTGACTCATGTTAACCCTTTGCCTGCCAGGGCAATGGACACAAAATAGCATCATCCCTATGGCTGCCACTGGTGTGGGACACAGGCTATAAACATGGTTTATTAACCCTCTGCTTGCCAGACTTATGTGATGCAGAAGCGTAAACTCTCTATTAGCCCTCTGGTTGCCAGTGCTTTGTGACACACACGAGTCAATTGTTATTGACCCTCTGGTTTCCAGAAGAGTAAACCATTTATTAACCCTCTCTCTGCCAGTGTTGTGTGATGGAGAAGAGTAAGCCATGTATTAACCCTCTGGCTGCCAGTGCTGTGTGATGGAGAACACTAAGCCATGCATTAACCCTCTGGCTGCCAGTGCTGTGTGATGGAGAAGACTACGCCATGCATTAACCCTCTGGCTGCCAGTGCTGTGTGATGGAGAAGAGTAAGCCATGCATTAACCCTCTGGCTGCCAGTGCTGTGTGATGCAGAATGCAAATCATTTTTTTTTTTTTGTAACTTATATTTTATTGTACATATCACATTTACAATAGTAATAGGACTTCCCTGCATTCAAAATGTTCACATTGTCCAATATGTCATAGAATCGGTAACAATCGCTCACCTTAAGGTGTCAGCTTCTAGTCTAGATTAGCTCATTTAATTACCTGACTACCATTAAATAAATCACCATTAATTAGAATGAAAATGATCCAATACCTAAAGTGCGAAAGTGTTAAAGTATCGATAAATTAATTGTTAAATTACATAAAGTGCAAGTGCATATGTCCACCTTCAAGACTTATTAAAATTGATTAATGTTCAATAGAAATTGATAAATGACCAAAACAGGAGAAATCAATTCCCCAACCGCTCAGACCAGATGTAATAGGATGAAAATGGATATAAGAGGAGGTGGAGTTGTCCCAAAACTTTCTATCTAATATATTTCTAACCCTGGGACACCACAAAGCAAAGAAAGGCAGGAAAACCAGGACTGTGGTCTCGATTTTTACGCTAGCCCTATGTATTAGAGAGACTATCTAAACCTCAAAAAAACACAAATCCTGGCCCCCTTGTGACTCCCAGTGGGGGGCTGCAATAGAGAGTAAGAGAAGGAGGTTTGAGCGTGAGAATTCCAAGCACAGCCACCCCCCTTGACCAATTCCGGTTAATTAAATATTAAAAAGCTTGAAGCTAAAGTTTAAAAAGCTCAGTAGCAGAGTTCGCCAACGCGCGTTTCGCAGTAAGGCTTTCTCAAGGCGAATGGCGGCCGTTGTAAAATACTGATACTCAGGGTACGAAACATCTGGACCAGATATGGCCCTTTTAGAGATCCATTTCCATTGGTCTCTACCTTGTGTACCCCCTTCCTTTCCCTCCTCCCCTATATTTCCCCTCTGCGGCATGTTGGGGGTACGTAAGCTGGTCAGCAGCTTATTGGCCTAGATGGTCTCCTGTAGCAATATCCTGAGAAGTCTCCATGGGCCCCTAATGTGATCAGATTGTTGTCCTGGGGACCAAATTCTTGAAACATTATGATTAAGCCTAGCACACAGAAATCTGCCCCAAACAAGTTAGTCACAGAGTACAGATGGCCAATGTTAGATGCCACTAATTAGCTAGAATCTAGTAATTTAGACTATTAGTTAGTCTATTTTCATTAGCTTTATTATATAGGGTCTCATCATTCCTAGGGCCCTAAAAAAGCAACATTTCGGTGTGTCCCATTGGATCCATTAATGTCCTACTTGTACAAAGACTAGAGAGCTTATTGAGATTCTCACAATTTCTGTGCTTGGGACCACACCACAGTGTTATTGGACTGGGGGTCCAGCTTTATTACCCCACCCAGTGGCCTAGGGTGCTGGAGCAATGCTTGTAGGGAATTTGGGTTAACTAGATGGGTAAGCAAGGTGGGTAAGGATAGATCTCCTGCTCTCCTGGTGG
This sequence comes from Xenopus laevis, assembly GCF_017654675.1. Classification (NCBI taxonomy): domain Eukaryota; kingdom Metazoa; phylum Chordata; class Amphibia; order Anura; family Pipidae; genus Xenopus; species Xenopus laevis. The sequence continues at coordinate 14,564,021 of NC_054378.1, forward strand.
GTCAGTCCAGCCCCCACTGTGAACACATAAACATAATTTTTTTTTGGGGTTTGAAATATTTTATTTGGTTTTCACAATAAACAATAAAAAATCAAGATGATAACAAATAGTATGCAGAATAAGAAGATTAATACTAAACATAATTTTTAACCTGGCATGTGCTACCCAGTAACTAATAATGTGTTGCCAATGCATTGCCCTTACATAGTCAAGACATCCCCAACGCACATAAATAATAAAGGTCTCTATTTTCTAGAAAAAGTATTAGGCACTTGCTATTTTAACCCATTTCTCTGTCCACAGACCCCCAGGGCATTGCCCAGATGCAGGTATACAAGTGCCTAACAAGCCTTGGGGCTGTCTTTTAGTTGGCTACAAAGTAGAACAATATATATATATATATATATATATATATATATATATATATATATATATATATATATATATATATATATATATATATATAGATATATAGATATATATATACTGTCCCAACTCTTGCTTCCTATGATCCTATGGATCCAGGGCAGCCCCACTTGTTGCATTCCCATTAAACCAGCTCTGCAGAGCCTTTCCATACACAGTCCCTCTGAAGAACCTCTTTGATTCCCCTTAGACAAGACAAAGGTACTCTCCCTTCTTATCTCCTTGAATATTTCATACAGGGAATAAAATAATGTCAGGAAAATAAACATTAATGACAGGTGGCCGTGGAGTATGAAATCCATGAGATGTGCATTGTGACATATGCCTGGTTGTATATATAGATGCTTATTAGATGGATGGATAGTTACAGAGGAAATATCAAGAGGGAGGCAAATAGAACCCTTGCAAAATAGTTCCTATGGTTTCTTCCTGGCCCCAGAATTGGATCAATTACTGCTGAGTTTGTTTTTTAATTATAACTCAAATTCTCTTTTCTGCTAACGAGGCGTCCAGCCCATTCTTGCACCCATCAGTAAATCATTGGATAGACAGAAAGCCAGGGGGTGTGGAAGAGAAAATGACCAGACTTAAGACGATACATTAGAAAAATAGCCACACAGACAGACAAATAGATACTGATACACACATATGTATATAGAATAGATTGATATATAGTTAGACACTCATGAAAGACAGATTCAAGAGATGGAGACAGAGGAAAGAGAAATTGATATCTAGAAAGACAGCTAGAGATAGAGAGATAGATAGATAGATAGATAGATAGATAGATAGATAGATAGATAGATAGATAGATAGATAGAGATAAATACATAGAGAGAGAGAGAGAGATGGAGAGTCAAACAAATCTACACAGTATAAATATCTGCTCATACTTAATAGCAGATTCTCAGCTGAATCATAAACATAACAGAAGTTGAATCATATCTAATATTGTCTGAAAGAGTTTTGCTAACAGTAATTTGGGACCTTCTCATATCCACTTTCCTGCCATTATGTTCCACTACCATAGCCTCCCTATTCTGGCTTGCTCTTCCACCATTTGTTTAACTTGCCCTTAACATTTGTATAAATTACCCCCTATTGTAAATGATAAGGATAAGGGATAATGTACCCCTTACTGCAAATGATTAGGATATTAGACGTCACTGAGGGGTTCTGTGACCATATAAAGGCACAAGGCTGCAGGCTGAGTTATACAGGGAACTCTAAGTATCACTCATGTATTATAAGGGATAATGTACCCCCTACTGTAAATGATAAGGATATGAGAAGTCACTGAGGGGTTCTGTGACCATATAAAGGCACAAGGCTGCAGGCTGAGTTATACAGGGAACTCTGAGTATAACTCATGTATTATAAGGGATAATGTACCCCCTACTGTAAATGATAAGGATATTAGAGGTCACTGAGGGGTTCTGTGACCAGATAAGGACACAAGGCTGCAGGCTGAGTTATACAGGGACCAAGGGAATTCCAAAGGATTTTAACATACTTTATACAAAAGTAAGGGGTTCAGTTCAATTAACATTACACATCTTACATGACATTGTATCTTCGATTATCTAGATATATTGCATGGAGTATTCAGGTTTCTTTCTATCTCTCTGCTGCTTCTTGAACATGTTACAGCCCATTACTGCGGGAATATCACGGCTCTTCAGATTCTTTACATGTGAGGGTTCTAAGCTCATGTGAGTTCCATTCACACATTACATAGTCATAGGGTGTATGTAGACAATGGATGGAGACGAGCCTGATAACGACACAGAACGCATGATGAATACTTTGCTGTGTTTAATGCAGGTTCTTCTGCATTCGTTCTGCACCCATGATTAATTTGTATTGCACCTTATAGGCACCCCCTGCAGCAGGTAATATGACTACACTGTGTTCTGAATCTCAGACATACAAAGCACAGTAACACATGTAACATGAATCAGCTACATCTCAGCTGCACAACAGGTTTCTTATTCATTTCAGTGCTAATCGCCAAGACATTTTTTTTTAATATGTGAGTTTCCAGAGCAACACAAGAGATTCAACAGATTTTCAAGGAGGTGGAATAGTTGGCACCCGATTTGCAGGTGCATCAGTCACAGAGAGGCAAAATGACTTTATGTGTCGAAAATCTTAAAGAACAAAGTTGCATCAGGAGAAAGCCATCTGTTGTGATGTTGTGTTGGGGCTTGGGGCCAATTAGACTTGGAGGGGCTTCATTATTTTTTATAAAGAACTGGCACAAATATGTTTCATCCTTCACTTGCTGTTGCACTACAAACTCTCCCACTGTTACTATAGGCACCATCTCTCCCTACTATACCTGCTATCCCACAGTCGCACTCCCTTCCCAGAGACTGTTATCCACTGTTACTATAGGCACCATCTCTCCCTACTACACCTGCTATCCCACAGTCACACTCCCTTCACAGAGACTGTTATCCCACTCTTACTATAGGCACCATCTCTCCCTACTATACCTGCTATCCCACAGTCACACTCCCTTCCCAGAGACTATTATCCCACTGTTACTATAGGCACCATCTCTCCCTACTATACCTGCTATCCCACAGTCACACTCCCTTCCCAATGACTATTATCCCACTGTTACTATAGGCACCATCTCTCCCTACTATACCTGCTATCCCACAGTCACACTCCCTTCCCAGAGACTATTATCCCACTGTTACTATAGGCACCATCTCTCCCTACTATACCTGTTATCCCACAGTCACACTCCCTTCCCAGAGACTATTATCCCACTGTTACTATAGGCACCATCTCTCCCTACTATACCTGTTATCCCACAGTCACACTCCCTTCCCAATGACTATTATCCCACTGTTACTATAGGCACCATCTCTCCCTACTATACCTGCTATCCCACAGTCACACTCCCTTCCCAGAGACTATTATCCCACTGTTACTATAGGCACCATCTCTCCCTACTATACCTGCTATCCCACAGTCACACTCCCTTCCCAGAGACTATTATCCCACTGTTACTATAGACACCATCTCTCCCTACTATACCTGCTATCCCACAGTCACACTTCCTTCCCAGAGACTATTATCCACTGTTACTATAGACACCATCTCTCCCTACTATACCTGCTATCCCACAGCCACACTCCCTTCCCAGAGACTATTATCCACTGTTACTATAGGCACCATCTCTCCCTACTATACCTGCTATCCCACAGTCACACTCCCTTCCCAGAGACTATTATCTACTGTTACTATAGGCACCATCTCTCCCTACTATACCTACTATCCCACAGTCACACTCCCTTCCCAGAGACTATTATCACCACTGCTACTATAGGCACCATCTATCTGGAGTTACATTATTTTGCTGGGTTCCCTGCTCCTGTATTATTAGGGATAGATTTAAATACAGATGCCACTAAAGCACATTGGCAGCATGTGTGGCACACAACGGATTATCTTGCATTTTCACATAAAAGAAAAGGATGATTTCTTTAGCTCCAGATGTATCCCCCTGTAAAAAAAAAACTCTTTGCAGTAACTTCCCCCATGTTTTTTTTTTCATGCACCAAACCATCTGCTGTAAGATTACAGAGATGTCTTAATATTAATCACCAGCGATGCCCCCTCCATCCATAGCCAAACAATATTCTCTCTGCAAGCACTGACAGGAGAAGGCTCCTTTAAATGCCAGGCTATTCACAGGCAGGGGAGATCTAGAGGAGGCAACTGAGAATGGCAGAATGGTCTAATGATCAGCTGAGATGCTGCCACCCCTCGAGTGGTACAAGCAGACGACTTATGCCTAATGCAAAGCTGGTGTTCTGTTTGGAGTTTCATTTATAGACCTGGCAAGAGGAGAGTTCTGGGCATTGTCACACAGTCTAGGGACTGAAATGTGGAAATAAACTCAATAATTCCCCTATATAATAAGAAAGTGTAGTACTGAGGTTAACTCATAAAGGTGCATATCTACTACAGAGGCAATGTAAATCTAAGGGGAATTTTTAACATGTTTGTGGTGCCATTTCTCTAGGCTAATTAGAGTGGTAGTACCTTTAAGTTAACTTTTAGTAAGTTATGGGAGAATAGCAATTCTTAGCAACTTTTAAACAGGTTTTCTTTATTTTATTCTTTAAAGTTTTTGAATTATTTGCCTTTTTTTCTGACTTTCAAATGGGGGGGGGGTCACTGACCCCGGAAGCTGAAATACAATTTCTCGTTGAGGCTACATCTTTATTATTATCATTACATTTTATTGCATATCTTACCTTTCATACTTTTCCTATTAAAATTTTTCTCAATTCTCTCAATTTGCTAGGGGCCCAGTAATATCATTCATACCACTGCTTGGTTGCTAGGGTAAGTGGGACTCTAGCAATCAGATATAAATTTCTTTGATTGGGCAAAATTAGGGCATTAAAGGGGACCCATCACCCAAAAAAAAAAATATTCAAAATCCTATTTTATCACATTAGTCAAGCAAAATGAACTTTAATTACACTATATAAATTATTTGAATCTTGTCTGGAATTCATAATTATAGCAAACAGGCAGGAGCCATTTTGTGGACACTGTTATTAAGACAAGCCTTGTATCATCTCAGAATCTTGTTTGTGCATCAGAATGGGGGACCTGATGTCCATCCCCATGCCCTGGCTACACAATTAAATGGTGAAGAGAACGGGGGAATGTGGGGAGAGCAGTGAAATCTAGGAAGTGCTGAATGGAAAGTGAAAGTAATTGTCTGCCCCACCTCTATGCCTAAGGCATAGAGGAGGGGCAGACAATATTTGATTGACAGCTGAGATTTGTTAATGAATTTACAGCAGCAATGAATGCTTTAATAAAAAATAGAAATTGAATTTCATGTTTAATTTGAAAAGGACTTTTATTATACAGCTTTTTTTGTCTAGATAACAGGTCCACTTTAAGGGTTGGACTGGGCTAGTGGGACACTTGGAAAAAATCTGTCCTCGTGGGCCAAACAAACCCAGACCTCTCCCTGCCTGAAACCCTTGGTACGGCCCCTGACCTCCCCCTGCCCAGATCATAGCAGCAAAAAGAATAAGGTGCATGGGGGGAAGGGTGCGGGCCCCAAATGTGGCAGCCCTAGTGGGCCCTGGACACCCCATTCCAACGCTAATTAGGTTTTACATTCCCTTTAAACTAGGGATGCACCGAATCCAATATTTTGGATTTGGCCGAACCCCCGAATCCTTTGCAAAAGGATTCAGTCCGAGATTCGGCCAGGATTCTGGCTTTTTCAACAGGATTCGGCCAAATCCTTCTGCCCGGCCGAAGCGAATCCTAATTTGCATATGCAAATTAGGGGTGTGAAGGGAAAAACATATTTTACTTCCTTGTTTTGTGACAAAAAGTCACATGACTTCCCCGCCCCTAATTTGCATATGCAAATTAGGATTCGGATTTGGTCCGGCCGGGCAGAAGGATTAAGCCGAATCCGAATCCTGCTGAAAAAGGCCGAATCCTGCCCAAATCCCTACTTTAAAGTATTTGCTTTAACTTTGCAGAGGAATATTATTAATATTTTTATGTTTTGTACTACATTTAAATAGTTAGGAGAAACATGGTGCCCCAGAGTAGTTAGTAGATAACTCACCCAATAGTAATGAGCCCATGATTAAGTGCCCTGCATGGATGCGAAACGCGTAGGGCGGATGGAAATGACATAAATCTTCTCTGGTCCTGTGGATCCGTTTAAGCGCCGGTCAGCCCTGCTTCTACTTATCCTTTGTACTACATTTACCCTAAATTAATTCTCCCCCTTTTCGTGAAATCATTATAATGCTTCCACGTTATTTTGAGCTTGTGGGGGGATTATTTAATAGCCTGTTTTGTCGCACGGCTAAATTTGGGTGATGGAGGTTAAGAGCTATTTCAGAACCAATTGGGTAAACTAGACACTGAAGCAAAGGAATCTGTTTTTGGCATCAGATAAAAAGCAGCTGTCAGGGTGATTTCTGAAACAGTCCCGGGTAAAGATGAAAGCGTCGGATTATCAGGAGAAAGCATTAGTCGCCGTTTAAGGAACAGCGAATTCCAGATCATGTGCCACTCATTGGAAACAACACGATAACAAATGTTTGGAGATAGAAGAGCAAAAAAGGTTGCTTAATGTGTTGGGGCTTAAAATACATGGCACCAGATTGTTGACTCAGTGAGGAGGCATAAAAACTTTGCAGATCTCTATCAAATAAACCAGAAAATATGTAAAACACTGTTTCATATAAAAAAAGATTTTTTCAAGAAAAATGTCTACTGATCACTGGATAATCCCATTTTAAAGGATAAGTAAACCTTAAAAATAAGTGAATGTAAAATTAATGAGAGTGCTATTCTAAGCAATTTACATTCATTATTTATTTTGTTTTTATTTCACAATATCAAAGGATACATGTTCTGTTGATATGAGTGAAACGTGTTCCAACAGTGCCACCTGCTGGTCAGTTTCTGACCAGTCTGACCACCAAGTAGTCAAGGAAGTCACTAGAAAGAAATAGGCTGCTCTTCTGCTTAGGAAAGATTTGAGAAAGGTTTCTAATTTTTTTTCCTAAGTAGAAGAACATCAGAGCAGCCCTTCTTTCTCTCTCCTGACAACTTCCTTGACTACTTGGTGGTCAGACTGGTGGGAAACTGACCAGCAGGTGGCACTGTTGTAACCAAATTCATTCATATTAACAGTACATGTATCCTTTGATTTCTTGGAATAAAAACTAAATAAATAATGAATGTAAATTACAAAAGTTCTTAAAATAGCACTCTCGTTAATTTTATAGGAAATAAACTATCTGTTGCTTAAATATTCATTTTGGGGGTATAGTTTTCCTTTAAGTAAACTTTTAGTATGTAATAGAACAAGCAATTCTAAGCAACGTTTCCATTGGTTTTCATTATTTATTCTTTATAATTTTGTAATTATTTGCCTTTTTCTTCTGATTCTTCCCAGCTTTCAATTGAGCCTAGCTGACCCCATCTAATAAGTAAATGCTCTGTAAGACTACAAATGTATTGCTATTGCTAATTTTTAATTCTCATTTTTCTAGTAAGGTCCACACCTATTTATATTCCAGTCTCTTATTCAAATCAATGCATGGTTGCTAGGGAAATTCGGACCCTAGGTACCAGATTGCTTATAAAGCAAATTGAAGAGCTGCTAAATAAAAAGCCAAATACCTCAAAAACCACAAATAATAAAAAATGAAAACCCAATTGCAAATTGTCTCAGAATATCACTTTTTTACATCATCTAAAAGTTAACTCAAAGGTGAACAACCCCTTTAATGACCATTTTGGAGAAACAGGGCTGGTACCTAGGGGGGTAGGGGGATGGGCAGGTACCAGTCTCGGGTTGCCACCTGTTTGGTTGTGACCCGAACAGCCCGGTAATTTGAAGGACTGTCCGGTTCAAAACTGCCTGCCTGGTTTTCCAAACTAGGAACATCAGGCAGGATTCTCTAAGAGTTACATAAATGAGATTCTGCGATTGTATGTTTTTTTAATGGAGAAGTATATAGGTGCTGAAATTTTAATGACGTGGAGAGTTCTATATTGTATGTATGTTCTTATGAATAAATTAAGGTTATACCTTTGCACTTTTATATGTGATGATTAAGTGTATGTGGTAGACTGGTCAGCTACTGTGTTTTTAATGAATCAGATAATTCATATATATTATATTAGTTTTCCAGTACAGAAATATCAAGATATTTCTGCGTATTTATCCATTGCTTGAACTATCAAGGGGGGGGCTTTGGCTTAAGTTTTTTCCCATTTTTGAATCTCCGACATTTAGGGGCATATTTATCAGGGGTCGAATTTTGAATTTGAAAAACTTCGAAATTCTAATCCAAAAAGACCAAGCGAAATTAATTGGAAATTTGTTTTGGCCGAATAATTCCGTTTTCGATCGAATAGGTCCATATTCGATTTTTTCAAGGTTCTAGGAGGTCCCCCATAGGCCAAAACAGCAATTCAGCAGGTTTTAGAGGGCGAAAGGTCGACATTGAATTTTTAAAGAGACAGTACATGATAAATTTAGATTTTCAAATTTTTTGCAAATTCACATCAAATTTGGTCTATTCCCTAGTCGAAGTACACAAAAATAGCTTGAAATTCGCATTTTTTTTCAATTCGAAAATTCACCTTGACCTTTGATAAATCTGCCCCTAAGGGTTAACACTGACAACAGGAATTATTTAGTTTTTTTCCTTCTTCTAAAGGGTTTGAGTTCTGCAGAATTGTTTTGCCTGCTGCCTAAAAACCACCAATTGCAACTTCAGTGGTTTTTCTGTATTAAAAACATTTTTAATATTAAATAAACCCAGTAGGGCCCCCAACATAGATGTATGCAGCCAGGGCCGCCATCAGAATTCAAGGGGCCCCATATGACAAAATTTTCTGGGCCCCAGGTCCCCCCACAAGCTGGGCCGGATTTCGCAATGCGGTGCCCCAATGCTGCATGTCCCAGTGCCGACCGCATCCAGCGCCGATTCTGACTAAGGAGCCGCCTGAGGCGGCTCCTGCAATGCTGCCCCCCCTCACCAACTTATGTGTCGGGAGGGGAGGCAGAAACACTATTGTGGAGAGCGCAATTGCGCTCTCTCGCAATAGTACAGCCGAATTTCCGGTTCAAAAACCGGAAATTCGGCTCTTAAAGGTGCAGGAGCGGCTTTTTGCCGCCCCTGGGATTCTTTCAGGCGCTGCCGCCTGAGGCGAGCGGCTCAGCTCGCCTCATTGACGGTGCGCCCCTGACCGCATCTTGCGCGCACACCCCCCCTCCTCCCGAGGACTTGGGTTGCCACCTTTTCTGGAAAAAAATACCGGCAGCTATAAATGCTGTACATTATGTTTTGGGCTTCTGTACCAGCCCAAGGCAACCACAGCCCTTTAGCAGTAAAGATCTGTGTCTCCAAAGATGCCCCAGTAGCTCCCCATCTTCTTTTCTGCTGATTTACTGCATATGCTCTGTGCTGCTGTCACTTACTGAGCTTAGGGACCCACTCACAATATACAGTACACATAGAATAGAAATGTCACAATATAAGGCTGATTAGTAATTAATACAGATCATTACTACATGGCAGCACAGAAACCAGTGCAATTAGCATCAGAATTTAATAATCAGCCCTGTAGTATCAGCTTATATTACAGGGGAAGCTCATTTTCTGCTGGATAATTAGTGACGAGCCCTAAGCTTAGCTTCTCAACAGCCAATCAGAGCCCACTGAGCATGTGAGTGTCACAGACACTTTCCAAGATGGTGACCCCCTGTGACAAGTTTGAAGTCCTGGATCATTGCTGCTATTGACAAGCTGAGACTTTAGGCTGATGCAATAAGCTCTGTATATAAAATATGGTATTTTAAGCCCTATTCATGTTTAGGGTTTAGTTCTCCTTTAAATGACAGCTGACAACAAGCGGCCGCCTGCACATTTGAGAAACTTTAACACCATAGGTTGGATGAGCCATAGACAGAGTTTGGCCCATTACGTGTCTTCAACCCATTTAAGATGTGCTTGTCTGGAGGGAACAGAGTCAAATGACAAATAAGTCTAGGAAATGATTTATTTCCCCTTAGTTTATTTATTTATTTTGATAAGTGATGTCATCAAAGTATTGTTCCATGGAGAACCCCCCCCCCCCAAACATTTCTTGCCATTAAACAAAGCAAACATTGAGAATTAAGTGGCGGAAGGCTCCTGAAACTCATTTTCTTCTCTGATTTAAAAAAAAAGAAAGGAAAAGAAAAGAAATAGAGGTGCGGGAAAATGATTAAAAATAATAAATAAAATGAAATATGTGTAGGCCATCCAATGACAATGACAATACAGATTAAAGTAATAAGAAGAAATTGATTTACAAAGATTTGTTTTTTTGGCTAACTCTCTAACACATTAAACTTGTAATGGCGTTTATGTCCCCTAACACACTGTCCTTACTATTCACTTAAATTAATATCATATTTTAGCTGTAAAACATTGTATCTTCCTACCTAAACCCCCGGGAGCGGCAGCAGTTCACCGTATAATAGGGTCTCTCGGTTGCATTCTCCGTCCTAATCACCTTGTAATGTGCAGCCCCTAGAGCCGAGCAGCTAAGCACAAAAAGACTTTAATATTGGTTAATTTGTCTTAATATGACACAGTTATCCTTCATTGCTGCTCAGCTATTGGGTGTCAGGAGGATGTGTCTCTGGGCAGACCCTGATTTTATTGTGTTTTATACCCGTTTAATTTACTGAAATACACTGAAAAATATAGAAAGCTAAAATTCTATCCTTTTCCCGTATGCCACTGCCTGCTGCTGCCTCATCCTTAATGTCCGTATCTCTTGCCCACTTCAAATATAATGATATAATTTCTTGTTGTTACAGGTATAGGACCTGTTATCCAGAATGCTTGAGGTTTTCCGGATAACGGATCCATAATTTGGACCTTCATTTCTTAAAGGATAAGTAAACCTTTAAAATATGTGAATGTAAAATTGATGGGGGTGCTATTCTAAGATATTTTGCAATTTACATTAATTATTTATTTTCTTTTTATTCCAAAATATTAAGGGATACATATGCTGTTAATATAAATTAATTGTGTTACAACAATGCCACCTGCTGGTCAGTTTCCCACCGGTCTGACCACCAAGTAGTCAAGGAAGTTGTCAGGAGAAAGGATGTTCTGCTCTGATGTTCTTCTGCTTAGGAAAGATTCGAGAAAGGTTTTTTATTTTTAGCACCCTCGTCAATTTTACATTCACTTATTTTTAGAGACGCACCGAATCCACTATTTTGGATTTGGCCGAAACCCCGAATCCTTCGCGAAAGATCCAGCCGAATACTGAACCGAATCCAAATTATATGCAAATTAGGGGTGGGAAGGGGAAAAGATTTTTTACTTCCTTGTTTTATGACAAAAAGTCACGCGATTTCCCTCCTGCATATGCAAATTAGGATTTGGATTCTGTTCGCCCGGACAGAAGGATTTGGCCAAATCTGAATCCTGCAGAAAAAGGCCGAATCCCGAACCGAATCCTGCATTCGGTGCATACCTACTTATTTTAAAGGTTTACTTATCCTTTAAGTCTACTTTAAACTCATATAAACATTAACTAACCCCAATAGGCTGGTTTTGCTTCCAATAAGGATTAATTATATCTCAGTTGGGATCAAGTACAAGCTACTGTTTTATTATTACACAGAAAAAGGAAATAATTTGAAAAAATTTGGATAATTTGGAAAAAATGGAGTCCGGCCTTTCCATAAGGAACAGGTTTCCGGATAATGGAGCCCATATCTGTATTGCTTTACAAACTTAAAACTCAAGTTTTTTTTTTGCTGGTAAATTTGTAATACTGGCCCCAGAAATGCCCAATATTTTACTGGCTAGGCCTGCAAAGTACTGACCAGGGGGCAACCGTAGACACATCACTGTACATAGAAGCTTAGAATGAACAAGAACACACCTCATACATGGACTTTTAGAAAGTACAGAACCAATGGGGTAACTAGACATTAAGTGGGCCCCACAGCAAATTAATTTTAGGGCCCCCAACACATCCAGAGGTTGTGCTGTTCTACCAATAGATATTGAAATTGCTCATTATTTGGGCATCATGGGGCCCCCTATACTTCCTGGGCCCCCCTGCAACTGCAGGGTCCACTTCCCCTGTACAGAACAGATATCCCACGGCCAAGCTTCATGGCACAATACAAGTGGGGTCATTTACTCACCGAGGTATAGTGGCAAACTTTGGGCTCCGTGCATTTTAGCTACCATGCAATGTTTCTCCCATAATTTAAGCATAATTGTGGTTGTAATTGGGGTGATGCTCTTTGTGAAGTGAACACAATCATGAAAAATATTGTTGGGATGTTGTATTTTCGGTGTTTGGCTTCCAAATGGTGCCTGTGTGCTGCATCTATTTTTAAAGTCCACTGTGGGAAACCTGGAGCCACTGTTCCAACGTTCCCCTGCATCGAGTCAAGCACTTTTTAATAATTTACAAATAGGTGCATGGCACAACTAGGCAGAAGTGCAAGGAGCACCTGTAGATCCAAGTACCTTTAATGAATAGCTTGTGTTTGCACAAGAACTGTAGCACATCATTTGCACATTCAAATTTGGCCCTTCAGACCAACCTGGCAGCTTATCATCCATGAGCTTTTCCATCAGTCTACCTGACCAATATGAGGCTGAAAACCCCACAAGATAGGTAGGGCATCCATGTTACAATGTGCAGGCCTGGATTTGTGGAGAGGCCAAGGCCTGGGCAAAGAGCGGCAGGATTTTAGGGGGCGACATGCTGCCCAAACACACCCACATTGGTTCAGAAACACTGGGGATGCGCAGGAGATACAATATATTTTTTTTTAATTTCCTGTGCGCAAATCCCCATTGCTCTGTTCCCGATGATGAAAATTTAAATGAATAAAAGGGAGGGGACGGCATAGGGGCGCCCACTATGTAAATCGGGCGCTGACAATGTGGTCCTCTTCCCGTGGGTCTGCATGAAGCACAGCATTTCCAAATCCGGCCTAGGGGGCCAAACAAATGGATGAACCTGATCCAGATTGCTATTAGTGAAATCGACAGGGCAGGATTTACATAGGCCCTAGGCCCACTGCCGTTTATCGCCCCTGTCCCCTCCCCTTTATTCATGCAAACTGTCATCATCGGGACTGGAGCAATGGAGATTGGCACACGGGAAATTTTAAAAATGATTGTCCCGAGTGTTTCTGAACCAATGTGGGTGTGTTTGGGCAGCATGCCGCCCCCCAAAAATCCTGCCGCCCTAGGCCCGAGCCTTGGTGGCCTCTCTACAAATCCGGGCCTGGGACCTCACTGAGATTCAAGGAGATTGTTTATCATTTATATCAGTCCCTGGCCCAGTGGAGCTTACAATCGAAGGTGCCAGGCCAATCCAGTCGGGCACACTAGGTAGGGTTGCCACTTGTGCGGATTTCACACGGACAGCCCAGTTTTTGGAAGGGCTGCCCGGGTGAAAAGGAAATTAGGATATCCGGACAGGACATTGAAGGGAATGACATGGTGATCATCCAATCGCTGATCGCCATGTCATCAGTCCCGCCGCTGATGTCACCCACCGCACCCCTGACGGCTCCCACCCCCCCGACATCACCATACCCGCCCACAACGCCACTGGGCAGCTCCCCTAAGTCACAGGCCCACCCCCTTGCCCATTTTCGGAGGGGGAAAATGTGACAACCTTAGCTCTAGGCAACCTGGCTACCTGGCTAGCGCTACCAAAGGGGAGTCGGTGATTGCTTAAAATAAGTGGGAGCAAGGTCCCATGCTAGGGGTAAGCCACAGAAGAGGTATGTACTAGTGATGGGTGAATTTGTCCCGTTTCGCTTTGCCACGAAATTCCACGAGTTTCCAGAGAAATTCGTGAAACGGGCGAAAAATTTTTGCAAAACGTGAAAGCTGACAATGGGGGTCAGTTAATCTTCGCCAGAGTCTAAATTGACGCTGGCGTCAATTCCATTGCCGGCATCAAAAAAAACATTGATTTTCGCCAGCGAATTTTCACAGCAAATTTGCTAATTTATTTACTGGTGACGAAACAGGGAAATTCGCCATGAATTCGTACCTGACGAATAAATTCGCCCATCACTTAGCACATTGTCACGGTTCTAGCCACTCATTAAACACAGTGTCCTATGAATTGTACCAGGAACTTAAAGGGGCTGATCACTGTTACATTAACATTTAGTATGATATAGAGAGTGATATTCTGAGACAACTTGCAATTGGTTTTTGGTTTTTCTTTATTATTGGGTTGAGTAATTTTGCTTTACATTCAGCAGCCCCCCAGTTTGCAATTTCAGCCATCAGGTTGTTAGGCCCCGAATTACCCTAGCAACCATGCATTGATTCGATTAAGAGACTGGAATATGAATAGGAGAGGGACTGAATGGAAAGAAGATAAAAAAAAAAATTAGCAATAGCAATACATTAGCAATTTTAGCCTTACAGGGAATTTGCTTGATAGATGGGGTCAGTGACCCCCATTTGAAAGGTAGAAAGAATCAGAAGAAAAAGGTAAATAATTGAAAAACTATAATGAATAACAAGGAATACCAATTAAAAAGTTGGCCATTTTATTACATACTAAAAGCTAAATTAAAGGTGAACAACCCCTTTAAGGTGGACCGTCCCTTGAACTATAGGATGAAGCAGATACTGTGACTGCCGGGCCCCAGTTCTAGTGTAGAGGAGTACAAACAGGTGCAATTGTTATACACGTGGCACTTGCTGACTGAGTGTCATTGCTCCCTCTTATCTCTAAATCCACATTCTTTGTGAGGAGGACCAGCCTGAATGTATTTGTATCACATCCAATCTCCTTGGAGGCAGAGCTTCTAAAGAAGAATCTTCTGTTTTTTTTCCTCCCTATTAATGAGGCCACTGAAATGTGCAATGGGATTAACATGTTTCCTAAATCCTGACTTATTCTTCCTCTTAATTTGCTGACGCTCCTGATCCTGACGGCCTCCTCTGGTGCAAGAGCCGGACCCCCCTCTCTTATACCCCTGAGGGATACAGCTGCTGTCAAGAGACCGTTTTGGGGTTCTTTTATTCTCAGATTAAATACCGAGAAACTCAGTGGGTGGTTTTTTAGCAATCCTGACATGGAAACTTCCTTCAGAGGAAAATGTAATTCTCAAAAATAATCTTCAATTGGAAGAAATGCCCCTGCCAGAACTACAGCTCCCATCAGTCTCTGCCATGCAAAGTTTCTGCCACCGTGAGTGTTAATGGTGTTATCCTCTCTGTAGGGTTTATCTTCTACGTACTGTATGTTTTCTAGATCAATGGCATAACTATTGGGGGCAGAGTGAGTGACCAAGGCGGGGGTATAGTCTCCATGTTTAGAACCATGTTGCACCTTTCTGTTAACTTTTAGTATGTTATATAATTGCTACATGTATTTCTAAGCAAATTTTCAATTGGTCTTCATTTTTGTTTGTTTTTTACAAGATAACTCATAGTACAAGTTGATACAGGGACTGGTCCGATTGCCATTTTGGAGTCAGGAAGGAATTTTTTAAAAAATTGGGAAAAATTGTAGAGGCTTCAGATGGGGGTTTTCACCTTCCTCTGGATCAACTGGCAGTTGGGCAGGTTAAAAAAAAAAGTGAAAAGGTTGAACTTGATGGACGTGTGTCTTTTTTCAACCTAAGTTACTATGTTACTTACTATGTATGTTATAGGTTTTGAATTATGTCCCTCCTTGACTCTTTCCAGCTTTCAAATGGGGGGTCACTGACCCCATCTAAAAAAACAAATGGTCTGTAAGGCCATACATTTGCTGCTATTGCTACTTTTTATTACTCATCTTTCTATTCAGGCCTCTCCTATTCCAGTCTCAAATCAGTGCATGGTTGCTAGGGTAATTTGGATCATAGTCACCAGATGGCTGAAATTGCAAACTGCAGAGCTGCTGAATAAAAAGCTAAAAAAACACAAATAATAAAAATGAAAACCAATTGCAAATTGTTCCAGAATATCCCTCTCTACATCATACTAACAGTTAATTTAAAGATGAACGACCCCTGTAAAGAAAAAAAACATTTTTTCCCCCTGACCTGGTTAATCTGCCTCTGGACTGATGCAACTTCTAGTTCATGGTGCTGTCCCTTCTGGTTCTGCAGTTCCCAGGTTGGGGGAAAAAGTTGACCTTGCAGGTAGGTGCTATTTCTGCTTTTTTATTACTCATCTTTCTATTCAGCCCCTCTCCTATTCATATTCCAGTCTCTTATTCAAATCAGTGCATGGTTGCTAGGGTAATTTAGACCCTAGCAACCAGGCGGCTGAAATTGCAAACTGGAGAGCTGCCGAATAAAAAGTGAAATAACTCAAAAACCACAAATAAAAAAAATTGTCTCAGGATACCATTCTCTGCATCATACTATTAGTTAATTTAAAGGTGAACAACCCCTTTTAAATTGTGTCTCTGTGTTTGCTTTCCTAACCCACTCTACTGGAAACCTCTTTAAGCAATACCCTTGATATTCTTCATTTTAAATAGCTACAGGGGTTGCAGGCATTGCTAATACACACTGGGACCCTGGGACCTTAGTTTTCCAGGAAGAATAAGATTTCCATGGGAATAAAGGTAAAACTCTAATCCCTAAGGGGGGTGTCTCTCTGCCTAGAGAGAGAAATATGGCCATACAGATGAGTATGTATTCCTGGGGTACAAAAGAGAATTCTATAATGAAGTCTGTACCCTCAGAAGCAAATAAGCCAAAGCTGCATGGCAGAAGCAGCCATAGATATTGCATTCAGATATAAATGCAGTAAATATTGAGTTGCATTACAATCTGGCTACTTTTAAGTTGTAGTAGATAGTAGAGTAGAGTTGTAGTAGTTCACAAGCACACGTAGGCCTCCATTAAAGCAAACGGGAGAGCTATTGAATATATGGGTATTACAAACACAAACCCCCAGGGGTTTTAATGAAGACTTTAGCTTGACATGTTATTTCTGATGGATTGGCTGTAGAATTTGTACTAATAATTTGTTTTACCTTTCAGATAATTCTGTAAAGAGAAAACATGTCCAGGGAAAGGTAAACATGTTTCCCATACTGATAGGGATAATTGCCCTTTAATGTTGCTAAGTTTGTTGGAAACAAAAAAGTTTTTTTCTCCAATTTAGGATAATAAACCTTAGGTTTTGGCATGGTTAATCAATATGTGGTTATTGGAGTCTATAAATTATGGATAATGGACTTTGAGCATTATGGACATGGTTTTGGACTTATTATTGCGGACTATGGACTTTTTTGATTCTCAGTCCAGACCATGGCCCTTATACTTCCTGGGACCCCCTGTAACCGCAGTGTCTTGTGCTGATAAATTACAATGGGGTACTGGTAGTGACCGGCAGTGTTGTTATATTGGGCATGTAGAGGAGAGATATTCTGCAGCATAGCGAGAATGAATCCATGGTGAGATATTATACAGGGCTGCTGAGAGAGAGAAGCACTGCTGATCCATTATGGGACCAGGACTACATTATACAGCCTGGTTGGAGAAGAGAAAAAATATGAAAATGAATATTTGCTTTAGCAAACTGAAATAAGAAACTTTCTAAAGACAATCAATTAAATATTCTGTATCGTTTCTGAAAGTTGGGTGCCAGGAGTTGGGTGTCAGATATTCATTGACAGTTAGATCCAATATATCTTTTGCCTGGAAGATGTGTTAGAGCTCACTAAAATCACCAGTCTCTCTAGAAAGGCAGTTATTTTGTTAGATTTTGTTTATACTGGAATTTGTGTGAGCTCTAATACATCTATTGGGAAAGGAGCCCCCCCTATAAGATATATTGGATCTAACTGTCAATGAATATCTGACACCCAACTGCTGCATGAAGACAAAATGAAGAGAAACTGATTCTGAGAGGGGAATAGTGAACATAAACGTGATTATTTCAGAAACAATGCAGAATATTTAATTGATTGTATTTACAAAGTATCTTATTTCAGTATGTTGAAGCTTCTATTAAATATTCATTTCCAAGACAGTTGCCCTTTAATAGAAATCATCTGTGATAGTCAGTGTTGAGGCTGATTTATTGCAGGGAAGATATTGAGGGAGAAGATGTGCTGTGGCTACTGAGGAAGAAGCAGATCCATTATGGTAATACAAGGGAAGAAACACAGAGTTATACCCTGCAATGGTTTTGGTAAAGAAGCTGATCTGACCCATTATGTGGGGTTATGAATATTGTGCTATACATTGAGTATATGAGTCGAGAGGTGTAGGGTCGTTTCTTCCATGAGGCAAGATTAGAACCTTGCCTCAGTTGGCAGCGAGCGGCCAGTTACAAAGGGCGACAAACAGCCCTTGTCACTGCTCTTGTAACTTTAACAGACGAATTTCTGGGTTTTAACCCCGAAAATTCAGCTCCGCTAGCTCTATTGTGTTAAATGTGATGATGTCATAGTGAGCTTGGACCACTACCCACCTGTAACCCACTGGACACTACTGTTCTTTGCCCTGGCGGCTCAAAGACTTTTCAAACAATGTAGCAGAAGCCCAAAACAGCAAAAAGTTGAGAGTTTTCTCCAAAAAGTAAAGACCAAGATTATAAGTAAAAATTCAAATCATTTATTAGGACATACAGATAACCGCCTAACGCGTTTCATGCCTACTGGGGCACTTACTCATAGGCTATGAGTAGCAGAAGCCACCACAGCTGTGGAGGAGAATATTTTTCTGCTAAATTGTTTTAGGAGTCAGAACCAACAGTGCAGAAAGGGACGGACAAACACTGCTTCTGACAACAATTACATTTATAACCCTGTGCCTCTTATAATCTGATATCAGCTTGTAAGTGGCAGAGAAATCCATCCTACAGCGGCAGAACATCAGAACCGTATCTTCTTATCTGCTTGTTCTACTTGAAGCCGCTGGCTCTTTAAAATCAGGTTTCTAAATCAGCAGGAAATAAAAGCAGCGGTAAGGGAAGAGAAGAAGGGGGGCTGGCAGATAAAACGAGGCGAGGAACAGATAATATCAGGGGGAAATAGAAATGATTGTCGGCACACTTCAGCTAAAACAATATTAATCACAGAATAAACACACAATTGCGCGAAAACCTCAGCATTTGTCTTTATGTAATCGGTACCTGGTGATTTCTAATAGCAAACGCAGAATCCATGCTTAACTGATTTATATTAATACCGCCGGCGCTGCCTGAGATCTTACCGAATAATTAACCCCTTGGGCCCAAGAGCCAGTTTTTAATGACTGCACAAAAATTAATTGGAAATAGCAGATCAGACCAGCTCCATTCTGTCTGAACCTGTTGCAGAATCAGAGAATCTCGATAAGACACGGGGGGTTTTGTGCCGGCAAAATCTATCTGTGTCCCTGACAATTAAACTTTCAAGACATGTGGGGCCCACACTCACCCATGCCAAATATATGCATAACCCTATACAGATATGGAGATCTTTTATCCAGAAACCTGTTATCCAGAATGCCTCGAATTATGGCAAGGCCGTCTCCCATAGACTCCATTTTATCCAAATAATCCAGATTTTTAAAAATGATTTCCTTTTTCTCTGTAATAATAAAACAGTAGCTTGTACTTGATCCAAACTAAGATATAATTAATACTTATTGGAAGCAAAACCAGCCTATTGAGTTTATTTAATGTTTACATGATTTTCTAGTAGACTTATCCAGAATAAACTCAGGTCCCCAGCATTCTGTGGACCTGTAGGTTAATGTCACATGGGGTACTTGTCCAATAGGCCAATGGCTCTCTAGGAGTCTGGCACGAATTCTTTATCAACTCCCATAGGCCTCCTGCTGTGTTATAATTGAATTATCATAAGCTAGAAGAAGACATAGGGGTTATACCTATGGCTGCAAACAGAAGTCTCCATAGAAAGGAAAGCTCCCTAGATTCTATCATACGCTTTAAAGAGAGAGACAGTAAATCTATCATCTTAGAATTCCCCCTTGATAATTACAATTCTGCAGGAACAATCTTGTGGCTTAGAAATTTTGCATTACCTAGCCATAGCCTAACTCACCTTTACTGGGGGAACCCAATAATCATAAACACAAAAGCTTTGCTGTGCTAGTTGTGATTCATATTTTCTCATGTCAACAAAGTGCCAAGGGACCCGTGGCCAAGGAGTTAACATGGGGTGTCCTCGTATAGCATAAGGTATTCCAGCCAGTATAGCCAGATGGGCCTCAGACTTGCCTCCAGGTTCATGAGGAGGACGGCATGAAAGTGGCAGCCTGGGCAATGTGCCACACTATCAATATGCTTCACCTGAAAGGCCAGCTGCTATAACTCGCAAAAGGCAAAAGTACAGCTTGGAAGAAGTCATCCGTCTGCCAATGTGACTTGACTTCTCTGAGCCAAAGTGCCCGGATTATGCCAGACATGAAATGGTAGAGGGAGGCCTTGGCAGCGTCAACCATAATAGCAAACCCTTGCCAGTTACAAAGATCAAGGAAATCCTAAGTAACACTCAGCTGATAATAGAAAGCATTGTCAGTGCCAGTCACACTGGAAAGGGAGCAGCAAGGGGACATATTCCATTTTGAGGTTGGTATTGATTGTATTTAAGAAGAACGATGAACTGCACCGGATTATGAAAAGCAGACGCACCTAGGTACGTTACCGTTCATCGCCCCTGTTCCTTGTGCACATACACAAATTTTCAGCATTGGGTTCAGAGTACTGGAGATTGGTGCACAGGAAATTTGTATCTCCTGCAAATCCCCAGTGCTTGGGTGGCATGCTGTCCCCCTAAAATTCTGCAAAAATGGGCAGGGGGGGTGGGCCGGTGATGTAAGGGGGTGGGCCAGTGACGTAGGGGCGCGGGCTGGTGATGTAGGGGACAGGGTGGGTAACGTCAGGTGGGGGACTGCTGATGCGGCAATCACTTCAATGTCCTGATTTGGAAATCGGGGCAGTCCTTCCAAAAACTGGGCTGTCCGGGTGAAATCTGGACACATGGCAACCATACCTGGGCCTTTGTAGCCTTTCCACAAATCCGGGCCTGACCCTGACATCACTGCCTTAGGCTAAAAGTGCCATTTCATTGTGACCCTTCATGCTGAGTAAGTAAAATTTAAACTAAAGCCCTACATGCCTAGGTGATAACATGGCAACCAGGCCCTATCCCCCTCAACTACCCAGCATCCTCCTAACAAATATTGCCATTTACCGCATGCTGCAGCAGTCCCGTATTCCTCCCACCCAAACCCATGTGGGACCAGTGGCACACCAAGGCCAAGTAGTTCTACACTGTGAGTATGATAGAAATTTCAATACCTGTATGTCTGTGAAGGTCTTCCTTCATCTGGGTCACACAGTATCAAGTAGTATAAGTCTAAAGAAACCTTTTTACAGTTTGAAAACCGCCTTGAAGGTTTCATTTTTGGTTAGAGTCCCTTTTAGCTCATAACAAGATTACAGAAACCTAATAAAATATTGGTGTATTAGCAACTCAAATTAAATTTTAAGAATTTATAGGAAAGCAAACAAAGTCTCTCCAAAGTTGGTCAAGCTCGGGGGGCGTCTAGGAGACCAAATAGGTATTCTTCACAAATATTACCTTAACTGAGCTTTAGGCCATCACAGCTCTGGGCAACCTTACAGTTATGGAATGACAATTCTTAGGCAACTGGACTGAATAGCTATTAGCTTGGCTTAGTCTTGTTTATCTGTCTAGGCCAAAAGGCGAGCTGCTTACTCTTAAGGTGGCCGTACACTTGTTTGGTGACCTTACCAAATGAGCAGATCCTTCCCCAATATGCTTCCCTTGAGGTGGGCAATATCAGGCTGATCCAATCATTTGGTCCGGGAAAAATCAAAAATCAAAAATTAAATGGCACAGTGATTCCCAAAATCTAATGGTACAATGACTCCCAGCATCAAATGGTGCATTGATTCCCAAAATGAAATGGCACAGTGGCCTCCAGCATTTAATGGCACCGTGACTTCCAGCATTTAATGGCACAGTGACTTCCAGCATTTAATGGCACAGTGACTCCCAGTATTAAATGGCACAGTGACTTCCAGCATTTAATGGCACAGTTACTCCCAGTATTAAATGACACAGTGACTCACAGCATTAAATGACACAGTGATTCCAAGCATTAAATGGTACAGGGACTCCCAGTATTAAATGGCACAGTGACTCCCAGCATTTAATGGTACTGTAACTCCCAAAATAAAATGGCACAGTGCAGTAGAACATCAAATAACACAGGAACTTAATGCATCAAAGGGCAGGATGATTGAAAGAAATGCAAGTAAATGCCACTATCACTTTTGGTGCAAGGACACCAAGGAAATCCATTAGGAGTTGTCGCAAGTAGTTCTGGGTGGTGAAAAATAAAGGGATATGTAGTAAGTGTTGTTCCCTTTTCTCCCAAGAGAGAATGTTCTATTTCTGGACCGTATTGTAGAGAAAATTCTGCTTTTGTTTTGCATTGGTCACAAATGGTATACTCTTTGCAGCAAAGGAGCCATGAGTATATTGGAGATATTATGGTTAAAACCCAATTTCATAAGAATTCTGTTCATTTTATCAGAAGGGATTCCATCCTACTTTCTATATTCAATGAGGCAGGAATATCCCTAAGCGGTAATTATATAAAATACCTTACGCTGAGTCTGATAAAAAGAAGGAAAGAACAAGAAGGCATACAAGGGATTAAAGCTCTATATATGAAAAGAGAGCAAGCCCCTGTAGAACAGATGCATTTAAAATAGTATTTCAGGCCGTGCAGCGGCAGCTGTGTTTAGATTCGCAAGACAAAAGCCAATCTGGGCCGGCTTTCAGCAGCCGCTTACTGTTTAACACAGACAAGAACATTGGAAACCCAACGCTTTTTCTCTTGTGCTCTTTGTTTGTGAGCTAAGCACAGAACGCAGGGAAGATTTCATACTTTTATCTGTGATGCGCATATATGTCTCCAACGAACGCCAGGAAATAAATTCATCCCGTCTGCTCACTTATATGGGGTTTTAAAGCAGGGATTATCTTCCATTTATTTCTATAGACAGAACATTCCTTTCCCTGAGCATTTGCGTGTCGGAGTTTCCATATCTCCATTCTCTGTATATAACAATGTATCATCATCTATGTTGCAGGATTCCGCAGTCAGGTCAAAGGGGTGGTTCACCTTTAAGTTAACTTTTAGTTTAGAATGGCTAATTCTTAGCAACTTTTTGATTGGCCTTCATTTTTTCTTTCTTATAGTTTTTGAAGTTTTTGCCTTCTCCTGAGCCCATCTAAAAAACAAATGCTCTGTAAGGCTACAAATGTATTGTTATTGCTACTCTTTATTAGGGATGCACCAAATCCACTATTTGTGATTCGGCCAAATGACTGAATCCTTTGATAAAGATTTGGCCGAATCCCCGAATCCTTTGTGAAAGATTCGGCCAAATGCCGAACCGAATGCAAATCCTAATTTACCTATGCAAAATAAGGGATGGGAAGGGAAAAAGTGGGTGCTTCCTTGTTTAGTGACAAAAGGTTACCCTTCTGCCCCTAATTTGCATATGCAAATTCGGTTCAAGCAGGCACAAGGATTCGGCCAAATCTTGATGAAGAAGGCCAGATCCCGAACGAAATCCTGGATTTGGTGCATCCCTACTTTTTAATCCTCATCTTTCTATTCAGGCCTCTTCTTCTCATATTACAGTCTCTTATTCAAAACAGTGCATGGTGCCTAGGGTAATTTGGACCCTAGCAACTAGATGAAATTGCAAACTAGAGAGCTGCTAAATAACCCTAGTTGGGTCACCATCAAAAGGGGACAAGTGAGAGGCTTTCCAGTCCCTTTGGTTCCATAGGGGAGCCCTAACAGAATCAAAGCTCCTGGTTCACAGAGAGCAGAGCTTGTTAGAGAATGGATGAGGTTGATGATAGACTAGGTTCATGGTTGGGTTTAATGAAAAGTGGTCTATTTAGAGCCCCATTCTAAGTTAGCAGGACCTTTCCCTGAAGGTAGTCAGTTAGCTAATAACTCATGTTCCCTAGTGTAGGAGGGGGTTGCCATGCTATATAAGCAGTATGGTGCCCTCATGATTTCTGATGGTGGCCTGAGAATGGAATATTCTCCATGAGACAAAAATTACGAGTTGCTTGTTTTAATAGGCAATTTCTTATTTCAGATCTTTCTGGACATTAGATCCTATACCTGTATTTAAGACAAATTCATTTTCTCACCCCTATCCTTCTTCCTAAGTTGACACTTCATTACATAAAAACAATATATAGCTTACAGATGCAGCCAATTAAAAAATGTCAGTCTCTTAGATTATTTCTTGCCGACCCCTTCACAGTCTCTCAACTGTATATAAGTCCAAAACCAAGCGTATATATACTCCCAAAAGGTATATGTATAAGAAGAGATCAGCGCCTGTGGCAACAGAAATTAAAAACAAGCATAGCGTAATACGTTCATAATATGAGATATCACCCCGTGCATACACTGGATGTTAAATAGGTGTATTCTCCCCTTTTCCTTCAGGTGACTATTAATGGGGGTGTAAGTTAGCGATAGAGGTGAAGAAAAGATAATGCCTTTCCTGTGGAATATATTCCAGAGGTGGAGCACCTCCACCTTCTATGTAAAATGCCTACTTACAAACCACTGCTGTGGTGTTATGCATTTAACGAGAAGCCCTTTCTGGTCCCTCCTTCAAGGTTCGCCGCTCCTTCCAGGTCCCTAGCCTGAGGCACAGTTTGGGGGACACAACAACCCAGAAGCAAGGCACCACGAGGGAGTCCGGAGTGAGCTGACAGGACCACCCCTGGGAACCCCACACAAACTTTTTATTGGACTCAAAGCGCAAAACCCGTCAGGGCAAATGTGAGTGTAAATTTTTAATTGATTTTAATTAGTTTTAAATAAAAAACGGTATTACACTATCACTGGTTTTATATTCCTGGCTTGGGACCTGGAAGGAGCGGCGAACCTTGAAGGAGGGACCAGAAAGGGCTGGAGGTGCTCCACCTCTGGAATATATTCCACTTCACAGGAAAGGCATTATCTTTTCTTCACCTCTATCGCTAACTTACACCCCCATTAATAGTCACCTGAAGGAAAAGGGGAGAATACACCTATTTAACATCCAGTGTATGCACGGGGTGATATCTCATATTATGAACGTATTACGCTATGCTCGTTTTTAATTTCTGTTGCCACAGGCGCTGATCTCTTCTTATACATATACCTTTTGGGAGTATATATACGCTTGGTTTTGGACTTCATTACATAATAGTATGTTTTGACAGAACTCCTCACTAATACAGGTATGGAACCTATTATCCAGAATGCTCAGGAACTGGGGATTTCCAGATAAGGTATTTCTGTAATTTGGATCTTCATACCTTAAGTCTACTAAAAAATTATGTAAACATTAAATAAACCCAATAGGCTGGTTTTGCCTCCAATAAGGATTAATTATATCTGAGTTGGGATCAAGTACAAGCTACTGTTTTATTATTAGAGAGAAAGAGGAAATCATTATTAAAAATTTTAATTTGTTTAATTATCATGGAGTCTATGAGAGATGACTTTCCCTTAATTCAGAACTTTTCGGATAACGGGTTTCTGGATAATGGATCCTATACCTGTATCTTTATATTTTGCCATAGGATGTACATTATTCACTATATATCTACACAAGCCTTCAGTGTTACTCAATGTCATCATCATGTTGCAAGAGGCTTAAAAAAAAATACAGGTATGGGACTTGTTATCTAGAATGCTTGGAACCTGGGTTTTTACAGATAACAGATCTTTCTGTAATTTTTCTTTCAGCCAGGGAGGGAGGTCAGAAGCCCCTTCTGATTTCCGTGCAAGGACCGGGCGTGGGCCAGTGGGGGCCCATCCAAACTGTGTGTTATTTTTTCCAAGTGGTGAGGAGTGATCCTCAGGACTTACTAGGTGGAGGAACTATACAGTAAATCCCAGTTCCCTGTATCTTTTATTAGGGATGCACCGAATCCACTATTTTGGATTCAGCCGAACCCCTGAATCCTTCGCGAAAGATTTGGCCAAATACCGAACCAAATCCGAACCCTAATTTGGATATGCAAATTAGGGATGGGAAGGGTAAAACATTGTTTACTTCCTTGTTTTGTGACAAAAAGTCATGCATTTTCCCTCCCCATCCCTAATTTACATATGCAAATTAGGATTCGGTTCGGCGGGGCAGAAGGATTCGGCCGAATCCTGCTGAAAAAAACCGAATCCTGGCCGAATCCCAAACCGAATCCTGGATCCTATATTTTATACATGAAGAGAACTCAGGGCCCTGGATTGCAAAGGGTTAATCACTATTTAAAAGAGAGTGTAACCAAGATACCCCATTAGTACCATATTATTTCAATGCTTATTTTGTCAATGAAACCAAAATAAAATAAATATTTAAAAAAAAAATAATAATAATAATAATGTGACGTGTTATGATTGGTTATTCCCGTTGCGGCTCACAATTTTCTCCATAACAGGGGCTTAAAATCTAATAGTATTGGTTTCTCTGTTATTAAGTTAGTAAATGAAATCGCAGATTAGATACCATCTGGATTCCTAGAGATATTGTATATCCAATTGGGCCATACTTTCTTGTATTCAGCCATTGTATTGTGGAGAGATAGGGCATTATTATGACTTCCTCTATCTGATTATATAATAAGGCCAGGGATGTCCTTTGTTTTCATTTAAGACTAATATGTCTCCTAATAGCAGTTAGAATATGAGTAACAAGATGCTGGGCAGGTTTAGCAAACGAAAGCTTGGGCTCGCCCAATAGATACATGGGTAAAAAGTGGTACAGGTATGAGACCTGTTATCTGGAATGCTTGGGATCTGGATTTTTCCAGATAATGGATTTTTCTGTAATTTGGATTTTCATACCTTGAGTCTACTAGAAAATCATGTAACATTAAATAAACCCAATAGGCTGGTTTTGCCTCCAATACGAATTCATTATATCTTAGTTGGGATCAAGTACAAGGTACTATTATTATTATTATTAGAGAAAAAAAAGGAAATAATTTTTAAAAATTATTATAGCAACCATGCGTTGGTTTGAATTGGAGACTGGAATATGAGTAGGGGAGGCCTGATTAGAAAGACGAGGAATATAGTATTTAAGGGGTGGGTCACCTTTAAGGTAACTTTTAGTATGTTATAGAATGACCACTTCTAAGCAACTTTTCAATTGGTCTTCATTATTTATTTTTTATATAAAGTTATTTGCCTTTTTCGCCTGACTCTTAGCAGCTTTCTAATGGGCGTCGCTGACGCCTTCTATAAAAACAAATGCTCTGTAAGGCTACAAATGTATTGTTTTTGTTACTTTTCTATTCTATTCAGGTCTCTCCTATTCATGAAAGCAATGCATGGTTGTTAGGGTAATTTGAACCCTAGTTACCATTTGGCTTGAAATGCAAATTGAAGAGCTGCTGAATAGAAAGTGAAATAACCTTAAATAATAAAAAATGAAAACCAATTGCAAATTGTCTCAGAATATCACTCTCTACATCTTACTCATATCTTAAAGGAACAGTAACGTCAAAAAATAAAAGTGTTTTAAAGTAATGAAAATATAATGCAGTGTTGCCCTGCACTGGTAAAACTGCTGTGTTTGCTTAAGAAACACTACTATTGTTTATATAAATAAGCTGCTGTGTAGCAATAGGGGCAGCCATTCAAAGGAGAAAAGGCTCAGGTTACAAAGCAGATAGCAGATAAGCTCTGTCTGTCAAATGGTGTTATCTGTTATCCATTAGTTAACCTGTGCCATATAGCCGTTTTTCAATTTCCGCCATTGCTCCACAGCAGCTTGTTTATATGAACTATAGTAGTGTTTCTGAAGCAAACACATCAGTTTTACCAGTGCAGGGCAACAGTACATGATATTTTCATTACTTTAAAACACTTACATTTTTTGGTGTTACTGTTCCTTTAAATGAACAACCCCTTTAAGCAGCAATAACAATACATTTGTAGCCTTTCGGAGCATTCGTTTTTTTTAGATGGGATGAGTTGCCCCCATTTGAAAGCTGAAAAGAGACAGAAAGGCAAGCAAATAATTCAAATACTATAATAAAAAAAAAAATACAGTCTTATGAAAGTTGTTTAGAATTGGGCATTCTATAACATGCCAAAAACTAACTTAAAGGAGAACCACCCATTTAAAGGGAGCTTTCAGGAAAATAAAAATGTATTATAAGCTTTGTCTCACTGAAATAAAAACTTTCCAAATATAATCAATTACATTTTTTTAAAGGTTATTGTGGTTGTTACGCCACTGTTCCCTCCTTTACTTTGGTCATATTAGACCTACATACATGTTGAAATGAAAACCAAAACAGCGTGAACATAAAAAAAAGAAAACAATAGAATAATACAATTGAAATGACGCAGATTCCGTGTTATGATTGTTTTTTCTCTTTTTCTCAATCAGTAAGTTAGCCTATGAAATCCCGGATTAGATGCCATCTGGAATCCTAGAGATATAGTTTAACCAATTGGCCCATAATATTTCATCGTTCTATCGGTATACAATGCAGATATAGATAATGCAGAATTTTGACTTCCTCTATCTAAGTATTTAATTAAGGGATGTCCTTTGTTTCAGTTTAAGACTTGTTGCAGTTACAAAATGAGTACACAGCACGCATAAAGGTTAAGTGTGCCTGGGATGCAAACAATCAGATAACTGTCCCAAATAAGCCATGCACTCACAGGTCTTATCCAAGGTGAAAAAACAATAGTAACAAACAAGGGGTCACTGCAATAATAAGTAACAATAAATAAATAAACCCAATAGGCTGGTTTTGCTTCCAATAATTATATATTAATTATATCTTAGTTGGGATCAAGTACGAGCTACTGTTTTATTATTACAGAGAAAAAGGAAATCATTTTTAATTATTTGAATAAAATGGAGTCTATGGGAGATGACCTTTCCGTAATACTGAGCTTTCTGGACAACGGGTTTCTGGATAATGGATCCT
The DNA here is from genome assembly GCF_017654675.1 of Xenopus laevis. Taxonomy (NCBI): domain Eukaryota; kingdom Metazoa; phylum Chordata; class Amphibia; order Anura; family Pipidae; genus Xenopus; species Xenopus laevis. The sequence goes on from NC_054378.1 coordinate 14,593,025, forward strand.
ATACCTGTAATATGTTTTTCATACTTTGAACAATAAAGAGGTGACTATTTTATATCCGGTGTGCGCTGCTTACAATATTGGATTTGGTGTATAAGCGGCATTGCGGCAGCACCCGGTTCTAATTGATTGAATGGGTGTGCAGTAGACTCCTCGTTTGCGTATAGATATATAGATATATATATATATATATATATAATAAAAGCACCTTGTTCTATTGCTGAATCTGCACAGTAATGTAGATGCTAATTTGACAAGTAGAGTCAGAACAGGAATCCATTTCTTAGAATCAATTTCGCCTTTTACATAACATTACAGCTGCCGGTGCCAACCCAGTAATTTAATAAATGGTTTATTGTCTCTCTCTCTAACAAGGAGATGCGTTTAGTTATGTCTGCTTTGTACAGTCTGTTATCACACGGACGGATCTGTCCTACTTTCTGTTGCGTGGGCAGAAATGACAGGTCTGTAAAAAAAAAGAAAAAAAATTAAAGGAGTGCTGGGGGAGGGAACCCTGTAGCCCCTTAATATGCACTGGATGAGAGGAGGAGGATAATGAGACAGAGATGCAATTATGGGACAGAGAGGGAAAATGGCTACTGTTTGTGTATCGCCGATGTTTCTGTTGGGCCTAACACTATCCAAGGGAAGGATAATCACGCCCATAACACCCGCTAGCCCAACCATTTGCTTGTCCAACACTGAGTACAAAGTATTCAGAGGAAACATTAGGTAAGTTGATGGGGCTTTAGCCACTATTAGGACAAATTTACTCAATATGAATTACACATATTCCTCTCTCAAAAACTGCACAAGCAACACACCACTTCCTGCTTCCTACTTCCTGCTAAAAAGTTCCCTCATCATGGCCACTCCTTTTCTTAATGTAGTGACTATTTATTCCAGCTCCTACACTGGCTCCCCCAGCCTGAATGAATACTGACCTGTCATTCTCCTCATCTTCTGTGTCTCTCTTTCTGGGAGACACAAACTTAACCTCCAGAGCAGGGGTCCCCAACTGTTTCTACCCGTGAGCCACATTTAAATGTAAAATAAGTTGGAGAGCAACATAATGATGCAAGAAGCTCCTACAGGTGCAAAATATGGAATGCTATTGGCTATTGGTAGCCCCCATGTGGACCTACAGGAGGCTCTGTTTGGCAGTACACATGGTTTTTGTGCCACTTAAACTTGCCTCCAAGTCTGGAACTAGGGTTACCACCTTTTCTTATATTTTTTACTGGCTGGTGGGGGGGCGGGAACAAAAGGGGTGGGCCGTGACATCAAAAGGGCGGGCCGTGATGTCAAAAGGGGCGGGGCAACAACGCGGAGAACTGAAGACTGAGGAGAAAAGATAAGTTACAGGGGATTGGGGGCAGGCCGAAGGCTCTTTTTGAAGGGTGTTACAAATTTACATTGCCAGTAAATTGTAATACCGGCCCTGGCCTTGGCAGGTGTTTTACCGGCTATGCCGGTAAAATGCCGGCCGACAGTAGCTTCACTAGAGGGGGGCGGGGCCTGGTGTGTGATGCGCAGCCAGGCCCCGCCCCCTCCGTACAACCAAATTTGAAAGCATTTGTCAATGGCGCGCGGGCTGCCAGGAGGCCCTGAGGGGGGGCTGGCCCTGGCCCGCTCACACCCCCTGATCCCCCAGTAGTTCCGCCACTGCTGGCCGGGTGGCAACCCTATCTGGAACTGAAAATTAAGCACCTTTGCTTTGAGGCCACTGGGAGCAACATCCTAGGGGTTGGAAAGCAATATGTTGCTCACGAGCCACTGGTTGGGGATCACTGCTCCAGTATATTTCCAGTCATTTGTCTCTGTCTCTATATATTATGGAATCTATCTAGTGCTACCAATCCCTATTTCTGTAGGGAAATCAGAGAAGAGCAGGCAGTAACCCTTCCAACACTTTCATCTTGTCTCTGTCCCTATATATATATATATATATATATATATATATATATATATATATATATATATATATATATATATATATATATATATATATATATATATATATATATATATATATATACTGTATGTAAGGCACCTATCTAGTATTAGTGTTACCATTACCAATCCCTATTTCTGTCCCTATTTCCCATATAATGCAGTCCTCCGTAACAAGTGCACTTATTAGAATATGTCAGTGTCACTTTAAATCCCACCGCCAGTCACTAATCTTGTGCCAAAATATTCTCCGCACTCACCCGGAAGCGAGAATTAGCCGACATTCAACTGCTCAGATTAAAACTGATAATTTATTCTTATTGTTTTTGCATGATAAGTGCCCACGGCTCCCATATATTGGCCTTAGCCCCTGGAAGTTGAGTTAAAGGGAGACATGGGAACAGAGGCAAAGGCTTATCCCATAGTGTACAGCAGCCCCCATAAAAAAACTTTGCACATTAGTCATGTGTGAACCGAGATAAACTCTGCCCACATCCGACCCAAGCCCGCCTGAACCTTCTTCCCTTTATTTATAGAAGCCGACAGTGTAAAGCCGCGGGCAGGCAGAGGAGCTCAACCCGAACCCACCAGCATGTGGTGTGCTGAGATTGGCCAGAACACGCCCAACCTGAGGATGCCGTGGGTATCGGGCTAGACCACATTATCACTATTGCACATAAATAAGCAATTAACGGATAAAGAAAGCCCCTAGATTATATAGACTATATAAACTGTGTTAATTGTTCATAGGGCACAGTGATGCTATGCAACTTTCCTTTGCCAGCAGTCCAAATGTAGAGCGCCCGTCCCTTTTATTCCACTTACATTTTGGGTCCCTCCAGCACGACCCTGATTAATGACATCAGAAGGATTTAATGCACGTGGCACAGGCTGCCAGAAATGTCCAGGGCTGTATTTATTCAAGTTAATATAAGCTATACCTATTCAAATGACTGATATTTCCTTGGGGCTTTACTGGCCTGTTTATATTATAATTATAAGCAAATAAAGAAGAAAGGGAAATGGCATCAGATGGTGACGTATGGCTTTCTACATAAATTTATCTACACCTTTTCCAGCGATTCTCAGCTGACAGGTCCAATTTAAAGTGGAATTGATACAAAATGCCATGGAGTGTAGAACAATTGCGTCTCGCTCTCATCCATCATCTCATTCAATAACGGATGGACTCAATAAAGTCCCAGCGCCTAACGACTGCCTTAATAAGCCCAGGTGACACAATGGCAGCACCGACAGGAATACTTAACCTCCCAAGGCAGCTCCATTATATCAAATAAAAATAAACTCTCAGCTGATGGGAAAATAAATCTTACTCAACCCTGTTTTTTCTAAAAACAACTGTGACTAATCTGACAATATTGGCAAAAAGTCTTCCTAATGATATTGCCATATTCAGGCTCATAGTTGAGGTACAGTCAGCGTTTCTCCGCTATTAGACATTATTATGCATCAGATGTCTGTAAAATATCATATCTTCCCTTTTGGCTCAGACCCACGTGCCCATAATGAATAATACACAGGCCAGTAAGGGGGAGATTTGGGGGTGAGTGCTTATTTGTGGCCTGGGTACCCCTGGATCTATAGCAGGTCTCCGTTACCCCAATATTTTTATATATCTGTAACCTTGTTATAAGCTAAGGGGACCCAGCCTGAAGGCCAGTTAGGGGGAGATTTGGGGTGAGTGATTATTTGTACCCTGGGTACCCCTGGAACTATAGCAGGGTGACTGTTACCCCAATGTTTCTATATATCTGTAACCTTGTTATGAGCTAAGAGGACACCTTGACCAAAGGTTGGATCTGCAAGGGGGACATAAAATAAAAATGTCTGCCAGTCACTGCCTTGGTAAGTGTACAAAAGGAATATATAAAAAGAACCATATAATCTTATAATTTACAGATTCAGACCAACTGGACTACTTTTGTAATTAAGGCCTTACTGATGCCACTTCTCATAATCCCTAAGTATGTCCTTGCCTTTAATTCAGGTCCTAAGCAGGTAATTGCTTAATGAGGGTATTGAGATAGAAATCTGCCCACCAGATCATCGTATCATTAAGCACATGGATAATAGAATCTACTTGTCTGAGCCCTGTGACTGTACAAACTGTCTGGGACTTGGGAAAGGCACACGTATTGCATATAATTGATATTTTGGCTTTGAAGTAGCCTTGAGCTTCGCAATAACCAGCCAAGGCCAACAGGTAACCGAGGACCAAATACCTTGGATGACTCCTGCTCATTTTACAGCGATTAAGGGTCATCATATTATTGGGTCAGAACACAGCTCGGAAAAAAAGCCTCTGCTTAATGACAACTGATGTCAACAGCCAGACATTTTTAAAGGAATCTTAACAATGGATCTTTCATTATCAGGGTAATTATCTCTGGACCATCAACAGGGAAAGGAAAAACACAGGTACCCATGTTTGAAGCTTTTGATCTAGTCACATGAATAGACTCTTCTCCCTTTTAGTCTAACGTGGAGTGGGGATTTGGAAGGTGGGGCTGGATCGGTGGTGATATATTTGTTATTATAAATGTGCTAGTACATTGCTAGAGAATTTATCACCCCAGTCATGGCTTTGTCTGGTTTCAAAGACAAAAAGGTAGCAGCCATATTTCTGGGGGGGGGGGGTCATTTGTTTCGGGAAAGTTGTTCTTTGGATGCAGTGTTGTCCCCTGGCATACTTTGACCTATTATATTTGCTGTCTATCAGGCCTACCTACCTTCAGCAGTTTTTCAACTCACCTCATTGGCACAGAGCCCATGGCTGCCAGGGTTGGACTGGGCATCTGTGGCTCATCGTTACTGTGACTTCAAGGGCCCTCTGTGCAAAATGAAGGGACTTTCTCCCTGTGTCCAACCTTGCACTGCTCTGCCCACCCCCTACTCCTGTCACCATGTACTTCCCTCCTCCGTAAAGGAAAAAAACTATATCCCCAAAATGAATTCTTGAGCAACAGTTTATATTAAATGAAGTGGCATATTAAATTGAAGTATATATTTAAGTAAATATTGTCCTTTTACATCTCTTGCCTGGAACCACCATTTGGTGATGGTCTGTGTGCTGCCTCAGAGATCACCTGACCAGAAATACTGCAACTCTAACTGTAACAGGAAGAAGTGTGGAAGCAAAAGACAGAATTCTGTCTATTAATTGGCTCATGTGACCTAACATGTATGGTTTGTTTGGGATGTTTGAGTGGGCTGTCCTTATTTTTTAAAATGGCAATTTTCTATTTATTATTATTATGAAAATGTTTTATTTACATGAAGCAGGGTTTTACATATTAGCTGTTTTAAACAATATATCTTTATAGAGACCTACATTGTTTGAGGAGTATAGTTTTTCTTTAGCATGGGTTTGTGATCGGTTGCAGGTGGGGAAGAGGGGCTGGTCTGTCCGGGAGAGTGGGCCTAGGTCGGCAGGGCACATGAAGGCCTGGGCCCATCAGATTTTTTTCCTCTGACCCAGTCCAATACTGGCTGTTGCTTAGGGTCCCACAATTTTTGGGATCCAGGGTAGGGTGCAGGTAGGGTTGCCACCTTTTCTGGAAAAAAATAACAGCCTTCTTATATTCTTGCCATTTTTTCCAATTAATAACATTGGCATCAAGCATCATTTTTACCAGCCAGGCCGGTAAAACCGGTCAGGTAGCAACCCTAGTTGCAGGAGCTGAAGGTAGGCCATAACCTCTTTCTCCTAACAGCCACCACATCCTCCTCCCTAGCCACCACTGATGCTGCTGTTGGTCCCTTTTTCCCTTTTGCTCCATAGTCCTCAGCTCCTCTTTTATCCCACCTTCTACACATCCCCTAGGGACCCCCACACACACACTGTTGCACCCTAGGCACATGCCTCTTCTGCTCACCCCTAGTTAGGCATTCAGTCAAGTAGTGTCCTCCTGGCATCTACCAAACCCAGACTGCCAATTGGTTAAAATCATCCAGAGTCCATTAGCAGTGCCATTTGCACCACTCCAGCCAACACTTGGCATTGCACTGATGAGTTTGTTTGTTTCTGATCACCCATAAAAACCCAACACTCCCTATCAATAGTTCTTGTCCTGAAATCCTCTGGAAACAGTTTGGAACTCATAAGTAAATCTATGTACTGTATGTGATCATTGCAATAGCTTGAGCACCCAGTGAAGGACCTGATTTGCCTGAACGCTTGTCCAACATTAGATGCCTTATCTGCCACTATTAGACGATACATTTTTACCCTTCAGTCCTAGATCCATCTTCCACGGCCCTTACAAAAGAAAAGGTTAAAAAGACCTTTTTTGAGCGAGTCAGAGATCTTGTGAACATTTCGATTTCAGATGAGATGAACCTGTAGTTAAACACAGAAGATGCCGCCGTGTTTGTAAATTATGCCTTATTTAATCTCGGAATGTGCGTTTCCAGCTTTTCAAAATTCGATTTGCAGAATTATTATTCATTTCTGAGCGCTGCAGACTCCGGGAAGAGATCAGACGGAGACAATAATATTCACCTGATGTCCTTTCTTTCAGGAGAAGATAATGAAGAGCCGAATTTAATCTAAAACGTGATGGCATTTGGGTAATTCTTGCATGTCAGTGCACAAAACGGATACTGGGGATAATTTCTTGAATCAGTAAGTTCCTCCTATCTTATTGGCATCAAACAAAGGCCTGTATTTTCCGTTCCGCGCTCATTTGTAATGCACAGGCATATTAAAGTGACACTGACACCACTAAAATGATGCTGGCATAGGAATGTTGATGTCTCCTAGGTTGTGCACAGAGTTTCTTAAAATGAATTATGTTTAGCCGATAATTTTATCTACAGCTCTGTTTTCCACTGTATGGGGGATGAGGTGGCACTTGCATTGTCCCATCTTGTTGTTAAATTGTTGTGATCTTAGCTCCTCCTGCCGTTATATGAGAGCTAAACTGTTGGGCTGCCTCCAACGATGGGGCCCGAGGTAGTGGCCTGGGGAGCTAAGATTTGGATAGAAAGCCTATTTGCTGCCAGGGTTGGACTGGTGCATCCAGGCCCCACCAGGAGTGCAACTGAAATGGCCCTCCTCCTGATGCCCAACCTCGCACTGCTCCCACCCCCATGTGCAACTCAAAGGTGGTATGCCTACTTCCCTCCTCTACTATGATTGGGTTTGGCTGGAACAGAGGAGGTGGTCTTGGTGGAGACCGGATCTGGGTCATGAAGGCCTGGGCCCAGTTGTTTTTTTCCTTGGGTCCCGTTGGCCCAGTCCAACACTGCTTGCTGCCTTAGATACACCTGAAAGTTGGAAGGTCAGTTACAGTAAAATTCATGATCAATGTGTTTTTGCTCCTCTAGATTTTCTTGGAACTATGGCTGAACTGTAACCCTGGTATGAACGAAGGGGGCTCTGAGCAAAGGTTAGACCTCCAGGAAGGGTTTGCAAAAGTCTGACAACTACCCCCATAGGGCAGTCTACAAGCACTCAACTCAGGCTGCCAGTTTTCTGCTTGGCACCATTGCCTAAAGGGGAAGTCATCAGGAAATGTTAATGGCAGGGGAGCATTCATTTGGCAAGGGGGTTGTTGTGGGATAAAATCCCAGGATAGGTTTGCAGCCCCAGGGTACTGTTAGTCTAGAAAAAAGATTGGTGGAGAATGGATTTAGTGGCCACATAAAAGAAGGTGCCACAAGAGGCTATTAAGGACATCCCAGCGTATAGTCGTCCACTCGGGTTGCCACCTTTTCCCCCAACGAGATCCGGATGGGGTTGGTGATGTCATGGGGTGACAATAACATTTTTGAGGAGTAGTCTTGATGTTTATGGACAGGCCATGGTGCGGCGACCTTTTCCTCATTTTGCATGAATCAGGATTTGCCCGGTTTTCAAACAAAATCCTTCAGGGCGACCAGACCAGGGGCACAGAATAAGATGGGTGATATAATTATTCTAACTGCACTAGACCAGTAAAGCTGATTGCTATTGCCTATAGGGTCAGGGCAAAATTCCTGAATTTTGGAGCAATCAATATAGGCTCCAGTAGGCACTTATAGCCACAATAGCAATGGCACACAAGAACCTTTAAGGAACAGAAGTTTGGTTAAACAATATTAAGATTATTAGCATTGAGGATTTTTTGCCAGTTGAAGCACCGTCTTCTTATTCTGATTGTATTATCATTATTGTTATTTTATTATTATAATCACTCTTGGTTTTCTGAGAAAATTGTGTATTCTGCGTTTCACTGCTTCTCATTACCGTATAAACTTCACCTTATCATCTCGGTAATGAGGCTACAGCATGAATCTGTTATCCTTTATACAAATTAGTAGCCCAGCACATTCCCCAAGAGCCCACGAGGATCAAAGCAATAACCAAATAATAGTACAGTAGAGGGATATTTTGCCCTATTTATAAGGAAAGCATATCATTCATTTATTCTTTCTCTTAAAGAGGAAGTTCATCTCAAAATTAAGCATCACGGGGAAAGAGATTCTATTTTTGTGATGAGCATTGGCCAGTGGTTCCCAACATGAGGCCCATTGTAATGGATATGTTCACATATGTCTCTGTGTAATTCAGGAGAAACAAAAGCAGATTCCCTCTATGCGTTATAAAAATGGGCATCTTAGAGGTAGAGTGTTGTGTGTATATTGTGTGTCCCATTTAAAAAGTCAGGGGACACATGTGAGACCCCCGGAATCCTTGCATGCTGTCCATTACTGGTTTAAAGAGATACTGTCATGGGAAAACATGTTTTATTTAAAATGCATCAGTTAATAGTGCTGCTCCAGTAGAATTCTGCACTGGAAGCCGTTTTTAAAAAGAGCAAACTGATTTTATTTTTATTTAATTTTGAAATCTGACATGGGGCTAGACATATTGTCTTTTTCCCAGGTGCCCCGTGTCATGTGACTTGTGCTCTAATAAACTACAAGTCTGAATGATATCACCCCTTCCCCCCCCCAAGCAGCCCATCAGCAGAACAATGGGAAGGTAACCAGTTAACAACTCGATGGTACATCTAAGAACACCAGTCAATAGTAAAATCCAGGTCCATGGCGACACATTCAGTTACATTGAGTAGGAGAAACAACAGCCTGTCAGAAAGCAGTTCCATCCTAAAGTGCTGGCTCTTCCTAAAAGCACATGACCAGGCAAAATGACCTGAGATGGCACCTACACACCAACATTACAACTAAAATAAAACATACTTATTGGTTCAGTAATTAAATTTTATATGGTAGAGCGAATTATTTGCTGTGAAAACAGTTTCTTTTAAAACTAAAAACGACACCATAATAATCATGACAGAATCCCTTTAAGCAAATGATAGGGTTGTTCTTGTAGCTGTCATGTCTGGAGTATTCCATTACTGAACATTTGTGGCAGCCATTGAACTAGTGCCTTTATACCTTCCTCTCTAGGATAACTGTCCCTGGCCCCTTTTTTTTGTTATTGAATGGGGATTGTAACACAATAGGAGGGTTGTGGGAAGTAATAAGGAAGGTTGTAGACAGCTTAGGCAATGGCACCCTGGCAAAAAGCAGAAAAGTCAGCAATATCTTCATGGAAGCTGGGGGGAATGAAGCAAGAGGGAAGACATATACAATAGGGCATTTAAACAAATGTCATAATTGCTTTTCTACTGAAACTGGGCACATCCAAAAGACCATCGTTAACCAGCCCCCCCCCCCCCAGAATGGTACTACCCCCATACAGATGGTGAAAATGCAGAGCTGCACAGTGGGGTGTCATTACACTTGACTTCTGGTCCTGAGTTTCACCTGATATTTTCATTAAGGCTTTTAGTTTATGATCACTGTCAGAAGGCTGATGACTGAAAACCAAATGGCCAATGATGGAAGCTAGATGGGCCCTTGGTCACACTGGGCCCCTAGGCTATAGCCCTTGTATATGGGAATCCTAGATATTGAGCTCTCTGGGGAGCCCCAGACCAACACTGGGTATAGTAGGTCAAAAAAGCCAACAGTAAAGCTTTATATCAATCATGCCCAACCAACAGCTACAACTCTCAGCACCCTATTAAGGCTCCGTTATATAGACAGTCAATACAATTAACAGAGCCTGGCCACTACTAAGGATGCTCCCACCTACTGTATGTCTTATTGAAGGTGATGGGTGTCTAATTCTGCAGCGATTTAGAAAACATTTAAAAGCCAAAATTACAGTATCAGGATCTTGAAACTTTTCTTTCAATATTTGCTTTAATCTTTTCCCCTTTTCCTTCTCTGCAGGAACAGATTGGATCAATAGAAGATAAAATGTATCTATATCTGGGCACCTGCAAAACGCTCTCAAATTTGTGCTGTGTGTTATCTGAACCGTGTTTGATGGCGTCTCTGAAATCTCTTGCAAGAAACCGGGGCTCTGATCCCAGGTAGAGGGAACATCTTCTCTTTTCATTGCCGGAAAGCTGATGCCTGGATAAAACCAAAGTATAATAGGAAACACCGGAAAGGTTTTTTTCCACCCCTTGTTCTGTCTTGTTAGCAGGGTTTCTAAAATTTGTTTCCATCAAGGAGAACTTCATTCTCATCCAATACACCTTTATTCTGGGCTGAAAACTGACTTTATTCCCTCTTTAGTAACAGAACAAAATGTTAGAGGTGCGTTATTACCGCTTTTCAAGACAGAACTTCAAATAAAAGGTCATTTAACCTCCTCTGTAGAAAGAGATTTTTTTTAAAACCACACACACAAAATGTGAAGTCAGGTTACATAATAATATTAATCACAATACTATCTTATTGATGCAATAACTGGACTTTGCTATTATCTTCTTTTTTAAGAAAGGGGAGGGACTGTGGCTGTGGAAGGTATAGTAGGGAGCGAAGGTGCCTATAGTAACAGTGGGGTAATAGTCTCAGGGAAGGGACTGTGACTGTGGGATAGCAGGTATAGTAGGGAGAGATGGTGTCTATAGTAACAGTGGGATAATAGTCTCTGGGAAGGGAGTGTGACTGTGGGAAAGCAGGTATAGTAGGGAGAGATGGTGCCTATAGTAACAGTGGGATAATAGTATCTGGGAAGGGAGTGTGACTGTGGGATAGCAGGTATAGTAGGGAGAGATGGTGCCTATAGTAACAGTGGATAATAGTCTCTGGGAAGGGACTGTGACTGTGGGATAGCAGGTATAGTAGGGAGAGATTGTGCTTATAGTAACAGTGGGATAATAGTCTCTGGGAAGGGAGTGTGACTGTGGGATAGCAGGTATAGTAGGGAGAGATGGTGCTATAGTAACAGTGGATAATAGTCTCTGGGAAGGGACTGTGACTGTGGGATAGCAGGTATACGTAGGGGGAGGATGGTGCCTATAGTAACAGTGGGATAATAGTCTCAGGGAAGGGAATGTGACTGTGGGATAGCAGGTATAGTAGGGGGAATGGTGCCTATAGTAACAGTGGGATAAATAGTCTCTGGGAAGGGAGTGTGACTGTGGGAATAGCAGGTATAGTAGGGAGAGATGGTGCCTATAGTAACAGTGGGATAATAGTCTCTGGGAAGGGAGTGTGACTGTGGATAGCAGGTATAGTAGGGAGAGATGGTGCTATAGTAACAGTGGATAATAGTCTCTGGAAGGGAGTGTGACTGTGGGATAGCAGGTATAATAGGGAGAGATGGTGCCTATAGTACAGTGGATAAAGTCTCTGGGAAGGGAGTGTGACTGTGGATAGCAGGTATAGTAGGAGAGATGGGCCTATAGTAAAAGTGGATATAGTCTCTGGGAAGGGAGTGTGACTGTGGGATAGCAGGTATAGTAGGGAGATGGTACCTATAGTACAGTGGGATAGTCTGGGAAGGAGTGAGACTGTGGATAGCAGGTATAGTAGGGAGAGATGGTGCCTAACAGTGGATAATAGTCTCTGGAAGGGAGTGTGACTGTGGGATAGCAGGTATAGTAGGGGGAGATGGTGCTATAGTAACAGTGGGTAATAGTCTCTGGGAAGGGAGTGTGACTGTGGGATAGCAGGTATAGTAGGGAGAGATGGTGCTATAGTAACAGTGGGATATAGGGAGGGAGTGTGACTGTGGGATAGCAGGTATAGTAGGGAGAGATGGTGCCTATAGTAACAGTGGGATAATAGTCTCTGGAAGGGAGTGTGACTGTGGGATAGCAGGTATAGTAGGGAGAGATGGTGCCTATAGTAACAGTGGGATAATAGTCTCTGGGAAGGGAGTGTGACTGTGGATAGCAGTATAGTAGGAGAAATGGTGCCTATAGTAACAGTGGGATAATATCTGGGAAGGGAGTGTGACTGTGGGAGGGTATAGTAGGGAGAGATGGTGCCTATAGTAACAGTGGATAATAGTCTCTGGGAAGGGAGTGTGACTGTGGATAGCAGGTATAGTAGGGAGAGATGGTGCCTATAGTAACAGTGGATAATAGTCTCTGGGAAGGGAGTGTGATGTGGGAGCAGGTATAGTAGGGGAGTGGTACCTATAGTACAGTGGGATAATAGTCTCTGGGAAGGAGTGAGACTTGTGGGATAGCAGGTAGTAGGGAGAGATGGGGCCTAGTAACAGTGGATATAGTTCTGGGAGGGAGGTGACTGTGGATAGCAGTATAGTAGGGAGATGGTCTGGAAGGGAGATGTGACTGTGGGATAGCAGGTATAGTAGGGAGAGATGGTGCCTATAGTAACAGTGGGATAATAGTCTCTGGGAAGGGAGTGTGACTGTGGGATAGCAGGTATAGTAGGGAGAGATGGTGCCTATAGTAGCAGTGGTATAATGGGGAGGGACCGCAGGTATGAGATAGCTGGTAGAGCAGCCACTTTAAGTTGAAGAAAATAAGGTGCAATGGCTACAACGAAGAAGATGATTTAGGTCACAGATGAAGGGCTCCAGGCTGAATTTACATAAAATAATGGGACCAAGAATCTGTTTTGTCCCAGACATTTTACTTCTAAATAAAACCCTAGAAAAAAAGCCTTTAATGATGTTAAAAAGACAAGAAAAGAAATCTGACTCTCAGAGCCTAGAGCCTTGTGTAGTGCTCCCCACCATGGACAGTAAGAGCACATGTTATTGAATATACAAGTAGGGGGAACAAAGGGAACCGTCCATGATCCTCTGCGCTGTTGTTTGTGCCTAATATACAATGAAACCTAATGAACTCTCCCGCATTATAAAAGCAATGGATGGTAAATATTTACTTTATGACTCTCATTGTGGAGCGCTTCCATTAACAAGAAACAAATAAATAAAACATCCGAACGGCTCTCCGAAGGAAACAATTGCTGCCTGTGCATGCAGAGTGGCCCCAATGGCAAATCCGCCCATAATAAACGTGGGGCCATCGAAAGCCTCTGATAGCCTTCGTTCTCTCCATTTCCCGCCTGTAAATAACAACCACAGATGGCGTTTCAGGAAACTCGTGCATAATGGTCCAAATGGAACCAATTTATCTCATGGCAGGTTTGTTAAAAACCACTTTCCAGTCCTTTCAGATAGGCCTGTAATTGGTTTTATTTGCCAGTCCAGGTCCAAAGAACAATGAGGCCACTTACATCTTTGTATTAAAGGGAATTAAACCCTGTAGCAAAGTAAGTTAATTCAAATATTATGGAATACGGCTGTAGCACTACTTCTCATAGTCACAACAAAACTCCTCAATCAGTTCCCATCTACCAACTGGTTAAATTAAGGAATGTTGGCCTGGAACATAGTATTTGTACCTGGATAGAGAACTGGCTAAAAGATAGACTACAAAGAGTGGAGGTAAATGGAACATTTTCTAATTGGACCAGTGTTGTTAGTGGAGTATCGCACGGCTCTGTACTAGGTCCCTTGCTTTTCAACTTGTTTATTAATGACCTGGAGGTGGGCATTGAAAGTACTGTTTCTATTTGTGCAGATGATACTAAATTGTGCAGAACTATAGGTTCCATGCAGGATGCTGCCACTTTGCAGAGTGATTTGTCTAAACTGGAAAACTGGGCAGCAAACTGGAAAATGAGGTTCAATGTAGATAAATGCAAGGTTATGCACTTTGGCAAAAATAATATAAATGCAAGTTATACACTAAATGGCAGTGTGTTGGGAGTTTCCTTAAATGAGAAGGATCTTGGGGTCTTTGTAGATAACACGTTGTCTAATTCTGGGCAGTGTCATTCTGTGACTACTAAAGCAAAAAAAGTTCTGTCTTGTATAAAAAAGGGCATTAACTCAAGGGATGAAAACATAATTATGCCTCTTTATAGGTCGCTGGTAAGGCCTCATCTTGAGTATGCAGTTCAGTTTTGGACTCCAGTCCTTAAGAGGGATATAAATGAGCTGGAGAGAGTGCAGAGACTAAGTGCAACTAAATTGGTTAGAGGGACGGAAGACTTAAATTATGAGGGGAGACTGTCAAGGTTGCAGTTGTTTTCTCTGGAAAAAAGGCGCTTGCGAGGGGACATGATTACACTTTACAAGTACATTAGAGGACATTATAGACAAATAGCAGGGAACCTTTTTACCCATAAAGTGGATCACCGTACCAGAGGCCTCCCCTTTAGACTAGAAGAAAAGAACTTTCATTTGAAGCAACGTAGGGGGTTCTTCACAGTCAGGACAGTGAGGTTGTGGAATGCACTGCCGGGTGATGTTGTGATGCTGATTCAGTTAATGACTATAAGAATGGCTTGGATGATTGTTTGGACAGACATAATATCAAAGGCTATTGTGATACTAAACTCTATAGTTAGTATAGGTATGGGTACATAGAATTTATTTGAAAGTAGGGAGGGGTGTGTGTATGGATGCTGGGTTTTCATTTGGAGGGGTTGGACTTGATGGACTTTGTCTTTTTTCCACCCAATTTAACTATGTAACTACTATGTAACAGTCTGTAGTTCCTCTGGTTTGGGTCTTATTTGAGTCATTTAGACATAGACAATGGGTGGGGGTACTATAATAAATACATTAAGGGTGTAAAAACCTGGGGCAAAATGTTTTTCAGCTAAAACTTCCAGTATCCCATGAGAGTTTTCACTTAGAATCAACAACTGTGGTTGGGATGAAGTTTTGACATCTCTGCTGTTGCCACCAAGAATGTCTAATAATTGTTTCACAATGCAATGCATACCCTTTGTATATTAACTAGTCTTTTGTCCCTCCACCAAAGAGCCCCTGTTATTATGAGGAACCAGAGCTCTGGTTAAGAACACAATATTAATGTGCCAAACCCATGAGACAACCGTTGGTGGCCTTAAAAGAAAACTATACCCCCAAAATGAACACTTAGGGTCAGGCCACACTGGGCATTTTGGGGAGATTTGCGCCGGCTAAAATGAAAAAAAGTTTCTAACTTCATTTGCTTTTGGCAGAGAGCCCAGAACAGCCACAGCTGCATATAAGATACTTTTGTAATAATTTTGAGATAAGCAAATAAGTAATTGTAACAATATAAGATAACGGGCCTCTTGGGAGAAGTTATACTCACAGCTTAAAGGGCAATTCACCTTCATTAGCAAAACTGTAACAATTAAAAAAAACACAAATGAACATGGTAATTAGGGGTGTGGCCACAAAAAATGGGCGTGGTCAAACATCTTTCTTTTTTTTTGTCCCTCTTTTTATTTCCAAACTGTTGGGAGGTATGAGATGATACCTATAGTAGCAGCGGAATAATAGTCTCTGGGAAGGAGTGGCCACTCCAGACTCGTCAGTGAGATAAACAGGCTGCCAGGTTGCTGCAAAGGTCAGAATAAAATGTCATAAGGGCAGTTTTCCTTGGGTAAGGCTGCTAATGCCAAAGCCATCAGTCGTGCAACAGTAACTCCATTTTTGAAAGAAAATTAACATTGATTGCAGTGTAACACTTTAGATGCTGTCTGATAGATCAGTGTCTGACCAAAGTGTGTTTTAATTAATTTCATTAGCCTTTGCCTAGTCATCGGGGACACCTGAAAATTTACTGTCCACTTTGTATAGAAGTGATTAATCTCATCCATCCTAAGTGCGCCAATGATTGGTAATCAAGGGGTGCATGACCTCGATTCTTTGTGTCTGTCCCTTTAAAATATGACTCATACTTGCAAAACGACCTCAAATCCCATTTGGCAGCCACAAGTAGTAAATATAAAGGTTGTCTGGCTTTGCTGCTGGAATAAATAGAGGCAGATAGCACATAAATCAATAAAGGATGTTAATGAACATATTGCTACCACAGATGTCTTTAGGAATGGACAAACATGTTTGACTGCACTGCCGGACGCAATGGGATTAATAGCTTCTGTCAAGGGAGTGTGACTGTGGGATAGCAGGTATAGTAGGGAGAGATGGTGCCTATAGTAACAGTGGGATAATAGTCTCTGGGAAGGGAGTGAGACTGTGGGATAGCAGGTATAGTAGGGAGAGATGGTGTCTATAGTAACAGTGGATAATAGTCTCTGGGAAGGGAGTGTGACTGTGGGATAGCAGGTATAGTAGGGAGAGATGGTGCCTATAGTAACAGTGGGATAATAGTCTCTGGGAAGGGAGTGTGACTGTGGGATAGCAGGTATAGTAGGGAGAGATGGTGTCTATAGTAACAGTGGGATAATAGTCTCTGGGAAGGGAGTGTGACTGTGGGATAGCAGGTATAGTAGGGAGAGATGGTGCCTATAGTAACAGTGGGATAATAGTCTCTGGGAAGGGAGTGTGACTGTGGGATAGCAGGTATAGTAGGGAGAGATGGTGTCTATAGTAACAGTGGGATAATAGTCTCTGGGAAGGGAGTGTGACTGTGGGATAGCAGGTATAGTAGGGAGAGATGGTGCCTATAGTAACAGTGGGATAATAGTCTCTGGAAGGGAGTGTGACTATGGATAGCAGGTATAGTAGGGAGAGATGGTGCCTATAGTAACAGTGGGATAATAGTCTCTGGGAAGGGAGTGTGACTGTGGGATAGCAGGTATAGTAGGGAGAGATGGTGCCTATAGTAACAGTGGATAATAGTCTCTGGGAAGGGAGTGTGACTGTGGGATAACAGGTATAGTAGGGAGAGATGGTGTCTATAGTAACAGTGGATAATAGTCTCTGGGAAGGGAGTGTGACTGTGGGATAGCAGGTATAGTAGGGAGAGATGGTGCCTATAGTAACAGTGGGATAATAGTCTCTGGGAAGGGAGTGTGACTGTGGGATAGCAGGTATAGTAGGGAGAGATGGTGTCTATAGTAACAGTGGGATAATAGTCTCTGGGAAGGGAGTGTGACTGTGGGATAGCAAGTATAGTAGGGAGAGATGGTGCCTATAGTAGTCTCTCCTTAAATACTACTACATCTTTTATTTTTTCCAAGATCAATTACCACTTTAGCATTTTTGTCTTTTATTTTGTGCTCCCCCTTCCAGTCTGTGGATACTACATGCAGCTTATCCTGCTCGGATCATGTCCCCATGTTATCTTTGCATACAGCACTTACAGAACATCTATAGCAGAAACCCCCCACTTGGACTCAGCACGGCTTCATGTTCTGTGCCCAGCAGCATCCTGTCATTTTATCCTAATAAGAACAAGTGAAATACCAAATCACCGACCCTCCGGCACTTGGAATGGGGTCTCAGGAATCCAGTGCTCCGTGAATTGTACAGCAGTGATACAGACAAGTGAAACTGGTCCATCAGAACCTCACTCTGCTCAGTGTTCCTGTCTCTGGCATCTCCCGTCTGTTCCTCAGTATAACTCAGTATCATGCAGCTCGGAGCAGGTTATATAAGGAATAAAGGGGAAGCGATGCATGAAAACAGCTGCTCGCACTGGAAGGAACGGGCTGTAACCTCATTATAAGCATTTTAGCCATTAAAGGGGACACAAACCTTTAAGGGGATTCCCACTATTATTCATTAATTACACACACTGAGAAGCAGTATATGTTTGTCCCTTTCTATTCTCTGCACTGCTGGCCTGACTCAGAAGCCAGTTCATTAATAAGACACAAGGTTGCAAGTAAATATCTAATTGGTGGAGATGCTAAATATTAGGGAACCCCAAGGGATTGTAATCACTTACCTGATACCCCAGGACGGTGTTCCTGTTAGCACTGGCCTGGGGCACTTGCTCCCTGTTCTTTGCTCATGTGATTGAGGCAAGAACATCTAAACAGCGCTAAATCTGCTCTCCTGGTCGGGTATAGTTATATGTGGGCAGTCAGAACTGCACAGTAATCTCTCTCTCTGTCTGACTGCAGACTGAGGCAGTACTAGTAGGTTTGATTTTCAATGGAGCTTCATTTAGCAAGTTCCATCCACCTACTATACAGAGCAAGGGGGGAGTTTTATTGAAGGTTAACTTCCCCTTTATTTTTTAAGATTAATGTTTATAGCCTCATTTTGATTTCTCTGGTCTTTTTTTTTTTATAAAGCCTGTGAGCAGTGAACCTACAGTCATGGCATTAGTGTTTCCCTGGGTAGGTAGAGCAGGTTAGGGAAACCTCCAGTGGTGGAATATGGACACTACCACTTTAGCCCTAAATCTCAGGGAGTAATGTAATACAAGGTGCAACATTTGCTACTGGAACATGGAGTACTGGCAGATGAGCTCAACATCAAGGCTGAGAAGGGAGAATATATAGTTACTCTCCTAGATACACCTGAAAGAAGGTCAGTTAGGGAGATTTGCTTTGCTAAATGTTCTTGGAACTATGAACTATGATTGAATGATTGACACACCAAAGTACCCCCATCTCTTCCATCATAAAATCTGTTGTAATTTTACCTTGTCTTATATGAACTATTGCTTCATTTGTACTTTTCTGCCCTTCCTTCCCCATGAAACCCTATTTCATATGCAGTTTTAATAAATATTGGTAAAACAGGTCAACCTGTAGACATTTTTTGGGGTCTTCCTCCTTCCTTCCATTCCTCCTTTCTTCCCTACCTCTTTCCTTCCTAACCTCCTTCCTTCCTTCCCTCATTTGTTTGTTCCTTCCCTCCCTCCCTCCTTTCTTCCTTCATTCCTTCCTTCATTTGTTCATTCCCTCCCTTCCTTCCTTTCCAACCTCTTTCCTTCCTTCCCTACCACCTTCCTTAATTCCCTCCCTTCCTTCCTTCCCTACGGCCTTCCTTCATTACCACCTACCTTGCGTCCTTCCCTCATTTGTTCATTCCTTCCGTCCATCCCTCCTTCATTCCTTCTTTTATTTCTTCCCTCCATTCCTTCCTTCCCTCCCTTCCTTCCTAACTTTACTTCTTTCTTTGTTCATTCATTTGTTCTTCCTTCCTTCCCTATCTCCCTCCCTCCCTCCCTCCCTTGTACTGCTGCAACATTGTCTGGGTCTGTGTAACTGTCACCGATCTGAAATAATCAATATTGTGGACTATTGATCTTCACCTTAAATCCACTGTGACCACCTGGCAAGTCAGCGGATAAAGTTCTGTATTTGTTTAAAGAACCAGTCGCAGTGGATATTGGCTCTACACTTATAGGTCAGCCCTTTTGCCAAGGCTGCAGATCTGATAGGCTAGATCAGTGGTGCCTAATATATAGATCAGTAGACCACTTCAAAGTTCCTGGTAGACCACGACCTGCACACAGGTGTTTACAAAAAAATAAATGTTTATGGCATTATTTTACCTAGATGTGTTTCTGTGGTATCGACACAAGCTCAGTCATTTACTGGTGCACCTGAGCTTGCATTTGATATTTGTAATAATGGTCTTGATTATTATTATTGCAGCTACAATAGATGGCCCACTTTTTCTTTAATAAGCTAGATCTTGTGATGGAGGCCAGGTGATGAGAGTAGATCAGAGGGTGACAAAGTCTGGGCACCCCTCGGCTAGATGGTGGGCCACATTAGGCTGATGTTGTGGTTTGTCCCCTGAACTCACGAGTGTCTTAATAGGATTTTCCACTGATCATTATCTGGCCAAGCCTTAAACAGATATCAGTTGGGGGATATTCTGACCTGACCCCATATATGGGGCTAACCGGTCAATGTTGGCTCAGTTGGCAGCCAATGTCAGCCACGTGTGGCCAATCATTTCAGTATTCAGAGGGAGCAGAAGGGTTGGAACCACTATATTCAGTCACATCATTTCCAGTGCTTGTGCTACTTGTGGGTGATTGCCAACCAGGAGTATGACATTGAAGGACAGCAGGGAGACTGAAACCAACCAAAAGTGACCTGGCCAAACATGGTGTCCTCCAATCCCACCCTGCTTTGGATTTCCCTAAAGGTGGCCATAGACACACATATACGATCGTACGAATCGAGGATTCGTCCGATTTTCGGATCGTGTGTGGCGTGTGCCGACATCTTTCGCCCGGCGGAGATCGGTCGTTTGGTAGATCGGTCAGGTTTGATTTTGACCCGACCAATCCCGCCGGAGCTCATGGCACATCGTAATCTGATCGTTCGGCCATACGGCCGAACAATCAGATTACCCCCGATATAGCCATGCCTGTCAATGGCATATCGGGGAAAGATCCGCTCGTTTGGCAACATCGCCAAACGAGCGGATCTTTGCATCTATGGCCACCTTAAGAGACATAAGGGGCAGATCCTATGTCTACAGATGGGGGGGGCAGGTGGGCCTATGCTGGAAGCAGACTGGTTAGGAAGTGGGTGTGTGGAGGGGTGGGGTTTGCTCTCCTTGACCACACATATGTAGAAGAGAACGGTCACATGAACTGATTGGTCAATTTAAATTACTAAATTATTGGGACGTGTATGGAACCACTCAATTCCCAACCAATATCTGTTCAAGGATCAGTCTGTTCAGATAATTCCACCAATCCAACCAAATGGAAGGGTGGGGGTTCATTATTTTAAGTCCAAGCATTTATTGCACTGCATTTGCTATCAGCTCTAAAGCAGTGATGAGCACCATTCATAACTCCAGGGGCCTAACATGTGGCCCCCAACTACTCAAAGGGGCCACATGTTACACTCAGAGAATAGGGCCCCACCAGCAGAAGCAGCAGCACTGCCTCATTTCTAATCTTTACTCATCCCTTCTATTGCCCCCCGTTCTCCTCTGCCCCATTATCCAGTTGTTGTGCAGATCTCAGATGCTTGGGATAATGGCCTGGGATTAAATTATTGGCTTCCTCTGGATGACATGTTTAGTCTGTCTCTTTGGATTTATCAGCGTAATTTCTGACCTTGCCTGCTCAGGGCTGATTATGATATCATTTGAGCTGCATTAAGCGCTCGTTACTGCTCTGGGGGGCGGCTGCGTGTTCCAGGGTCACCTGATTAACACTGGGAGCGTGTGAGATTCACCAGGAACAGAGGGAACAAAGGGTGACGCAACAAAATGCCAGGATTAAAGGGAAAAGAACAACAGAGAATCATATGCAAAAAAAAGGGAGAAGGATAGAAGAGGATTGTGGGACATAGAAACAGTCATTGTAATAGGATACAGAGAGAAAAGGAAGTAAGAATGAGTTCTGTGACCATATAAAGAAACAAGGCTGAGTTATACAGGGAACTCTGAGTATCACTCATGTATTATAAGGGTTAATGTACCCCCTACTGTAAATGATAAGGATATTAGAAGTCACTGAGGGGTTGTTCTGTGACCATATAAAGACACAAGGCAGCAGGCTGAGTTATACAGGGAACTCTGAGTATCACTCATGTATTATAGGGGATAATGTACCCCCTACTGTAAATGATAAGGATATTAGAAGTCACTGAGGGGTTGTTCTGTGACCATATAAAGGCACAAGGCTGCAGGCTGAGTTATACAGGGAACTCTGAGTATCACTCATGTATTATAAGGGTTAATGTACCCCCTACTGTAAATTATAAGAATATTAGAGGTCTCCAAGGGGTTCTGTGACCATATAAAGGCACAAGGCTGCAGGCTGAGTTATACAGGGAACTCTGAGTATCACTCATGTATTATAAGGGAGAATGTACCCCCTACTGTAAATGATAAGGATATTAGAAGTCACTGAGGGGTTTGGTGACCATAAAAAGGCACAAGGCTGCAGGCTGAATTATACAGGGAACTCTGAGTATCACTCATGTATTATAAGGGAGAATGTACCCCCTACTGTAAATGATAAGGATATTAGAAGTCACTGAGGGGTTCTGTGACCATATAAAGACACAAGGCTGCAGGCTGAGTTATACAGGGAACTCTGAGTATCACTCATGTATTATAAGGGATAATGTACCCCCTATTGTATATATAGTGAATAAAGTACCCCCTATTGTAAAATATAAGGATATTATAAGTTACCGAGGAGTTTCATGACCATATAAAAACACGAGCCGGAAGGCCGAGTGTTTTTATACAGGTCATGGGAACTCCGAGGTAACTTCTAATATCCTCATATTTTACAACTGGGGGTACTTTATTTATTATAATACACAAATTTCAGTGAGTCATGTGACAGAAATTACATCAGAACTCACCGTTTATAACTGATGACATCAGAACTCACCGTTTATAAGGATATAATTTACAAGATATTAATGGCTTTTGTGTATTATAATAAGGATATTAGACATCACTGAGGGGTTCTGTGACCATATAAAGGCACAAGGCTGCAGGCTGAGTTATACAGGGAACTCTGAGTATCACTCATGTATTATAAGGGATAATGTACCCCCTACTGTAAATGATGAGGATATTAGAAGTCACTGAGGGGTTGTTGTGTGACCATATACAGGCACAAGGCTGCAGGCTGAGTTATACAGGGAACTCTGAGTATCACTCATGTTTTATAAGGGAGAATGTACCCCCTACTGTAAATGTTAAGGATATTAGAAGTCACTGAGGGGTTTGGTGACCATAAAAAGGCACAAGGCTGCAGGCTGAGTTATACAGGGAACTCTGAGTATCACTCATGTATTATAAGGGATAATGTACCCCCTACTGTATATAATAAGGATATTAGAAGTCACTGAGGGGTTCTGTGACCATATAAAAGCACCAGGCTGCAGGCTGAGTTATACAGGGAACTCTGAGTATCACTCATGTATTATAAGGGAGAATGTACCCCCTACTGTAAATGATAAGGATATTAGAAGTCACTGAGGGGTTTGGTGACCATAAAAAGGCACAAGGCTGCAGGCTGAGTTATACAGGGAACTCTGAGTATCACTCATGTATTATAAGGGAGAATGTACCCCCTACTGTAAATTGTAAGGATATGAGAAGTCACTGAGAAGTTTCCTGAAGGCTACATAAGGGTGGCAGGTCAAATAAACAAGACAGAGTGAATGAGGGAGATGGTTTAGATAATGATGGCTGGTAGGCTTCAGTGATTCCAATGTAAGAGCTAAAGATCATTATTTAGTAGATCTGTGCCTAATGGTTACAATACATACGGTGCAATGATTGCCAAGCATAGTGAATGTGCAACAAGCAGAAAGAAAGCAGAAAAAAACCAATCCAACTCTCAGGCTGTATTTGCAGTTGCTGCATTAATTGTGTTGCAGGCTTCTAACACCACAGTGGACATTTGTGAACTGCAACCCCCAGCATTTTCCTTAGCAACTACAGTTTAAATGGATAATTCCTGTGTGTTTAGTGACACAAAGTGAGAACCCCACTGGTTTTTCCAGATTTTATCAGTATGAATTCCAGCACATCAATTCCTGGACTATAAATCTTACGCTTCCCAGGTTTTTAATGGAAACTCTATACCAGTTATCCACTGCACTATATAAGCAATTTCTCCTAACAATACCTGCTATCACAGTCAACTCCCTTCCAGAGACT
The DNA here is from genome assembly GCF_017654675.1 of Xenopus laevis. Classification (NCBI taxonomy): domain Eukaryota; kingdom Metazoa; phylum Chordata; class Amphibia; order Anura; family Pipidae; genus Xenopus; species Xenopus laevis. The sequence continues at coordinate 14,616,636 of NC_054378.1, forward strand.
TTATCACTGTTACTAGGCTGATCTCTCCTACTATACTGCTATCCACATTCGCACTCCTTCCCAGAGACTATTATCACTGTTACTAAGGCACATCTCCTCCTACTATAACTGCTATCCCAAGTAACTCCTTCAGAGACGTATACAGACTGTTATATAGGCACCTTCCCTCTATATTCTGCTACAGCAGTCCCTCCCTTCCCAAGCTATTATCCACTGTTCTTAGGCACCATCTCTCCTACTATACTGCTATCCACAGTCAACTCCCTTCCAAGAACTATTACACTGTTATATGGCATTCTCGCTACTATACTGCTTCACGTCAATCCTCCCAGACTATAACTTTTATTATAGGGCAACCATCTTCTACTTATACTGCTATTACAGTGCACAATTCGCTTCAGAGACTATATCCTTTAAATAGGGCTTATCCACATGTCACATTCCCTTCCAGAGGTCTATTTCCACTGTAACCATAGGACCATCTCTCTACTATACGCTATCACAGTACATCCTTCCAGAGACTATTATCATCTGTACTATAGGCATCTCTCCTCTACTATACTGCTATCCACGTCACACTCCCTTCCAGAGATTATCCGTTACTATTAGGCCTCATCTCGCTCTATACCTGCTTTCAACAGTCACTCCTCCCAAGACTTTATCCACTGTTACTATGACACCATTCACTCCTAACATACTGCTATCCAGTCCACCCTCTTCCAGAGACTATTATCCCTGTTACTATACGACACCATCACTCCTAATACCTGGTATCACAGTCACCTCGCCTTCCCAGAGCTTATTATCCCATGTACTGATAGGCACCATCTCTCCCTACTATACCTGCTATCCTACAGTCACAATCCCTTCCCATAGACTATTATCCACTGTTACTATAGGCACCATCTCTCCCTACTATACCTGCTATCCCACAGTCACACTCCCTTCCCAGAGTCTATTATCCCACTGTAACAATAGGCACCATCTCTCCCTACTATACCTGCTATCCCACAGTCACACTCCCTTCCCAGAGACTATTATCCCACTGTTACTATAGGCACCATCTCTCCCTACTATACCTGCTATCCCACAGTCACACTCCCTTCCCAGAGACTATTATCCACTGTTACTATAGACACCATCACTCCCTACTATACCTGCTATCCACAGTCCACACTCCCTTCCCAGAGACTATTATCCCACTGTTACTATAGGCACCATCTCTCCCTACTATACCTGCTATCCCACAGTCACACTCCCTTCCCAGAGACTATTATCCCACTGTTACTATAGACACCAGCACTCCCTACTATACCTGCTATCCCACAGTCACACTCCCTTCCCAGAGACTATTATCCCACTGTTACTATAGACACCATCTCTCCCTACTATACCTGCTATCCCAGTCTCACTCCCTTCCCAGAGACTATTATCCACTGTTACTATAGGCACCATCTCTCCCTACTATACCTGCTATCCCACAGTCACACTCCCTTCCCAGAGACTATTATCCCACTGTTACTATAGACACCATCTCTCCCTACTATACCTGCTTTCCCAAAGCCACTCACCTTTTCCAGAGACTTATTATCATTATTATTATTATCCCAGTGTAGACCCTGACACACAAGAGGTAAGTGTATGGTACCAGTAAGAGTTAAGACAATTTTCAAGTCTAATTTTGGTCTTCCCTGTAAATATTCGCTCATCTTCTGCCCCTTTCTTTGTCACCTCTCCCGCCTCCCGCGCCAGAGTCTGTTTACCCTGCTAATCGCTCACATCTCTGTAACCTTTTCTCCCTAAGGAAAAAGACTTTTCAGCCTAATGAATTGCAGCCTGGGGAGGACGGTGCAGAGGCGCAGGGACAAGGAGCTGCTGTCAGACGAGTCTGCAGGGAAGATCTGAAGTTTCTGTGAAAAACGATCGTGTTCTTCAAAAGGAAAATCGGCTAATGAGACGTTTCCTGCATGATAAGGCAGCCGGCAGCATACAGACTATTGCCCCATTACCTACTGCTGCCTCTCTTTTAGGACTTATTTAGTACTAATGGTCCTCTGACTTTTGCTGAACTACAACTCCCAGCATGCCATGCCCCTATCTATCCGTCTATCCTTATATTCTAATCTAACTATTATACACACATACAATTTAAAGAGCTTAATGCCTGTAAGGCCAAATCACTATGGTTTTTACATACAATGTATCATTATTTCCCAGAATTCCCATGTAATTGCAGTACCCCCTAAGTTACATACAGCAGTTAGTCTGTATAAATGTAATCACCTTTGTAAATAGCTTTTTTAATGGACACAATTTTGTGCTTTGCATTGCACCTTGCATTATTACAAGAGCCACAATGGCCGCCAAGCAGAGCCACTTATGCCTTCGTGGAAGCTTGCAGGGAAAGATAATGGAATGAATACACAATCCATTCATAATATTTTCTTTAGACAAATCCATAGGAAAAAGAAAAAAATGAATCCGCAGTGGCCCTTTAAGTAGCGCAAAATTGCTGGGATAAGGAAAAGCACAAATGCAAACAAAGACCTATTCTGGTGCATCTAGACTTTATTTAGACACAGGAAATGTTCTTTCCCCAAGTCTTTTCCTCTTTGAGATTAGGACAGAAATGTCAATATATCCATGTCTTCTCACTCCAAGATAAGCCTGACAGGCATGATGGTTAGGGCCCAAATTAGACCTGCCTGTAGCACTTGCTGCCAAGAAAAGACAAAGATGGAGAGTGGGAGTGTAAGGAAAAGGGGAGATCATTAATCCAAAGGTTTTTTTCCCTCTGGCGACAAAGCTGAAGACAAGCCCTGGGGCACCAGAAATGTTCTGTTCTGGGACATTGGAACCCTGTAATTGAGATAACTTATACCTTTGGTTCTGTTAAAAGTAGAATTATAGCCTATTTATGTCAATATTAATTTGATATATTTGTCTCTCAATATCTGTGATAGTTTAATATACTATATTTGTCCAACCAAGTTGTAGGCCCAATCGCGTCAATCATTTAGCTTGAACCATATGAGAAAGTCTATGCAGACCCATGGTGGGAGAACCATAAATGAATAAGGGTGTGGCCCTACCTGATGAGATATTCCATTCTGTATCACCAAGCTCAGAAAACCCTAAAGTACCTGTTAGAGATGCCAGAATTGTTGGCCCCATACTCAGGAACCTGTGGATGAAGGGCTTGATCTGCAGGTCAGAAGGTCCAGGTTGCAAATCATTCTGATGAAAATTGAGCATAGGACTGGACAGATATGGGATGACTTTGACGTAGTTGTCCAGCTTAAATATATTGCAATATATGAACACGCAATCCCTGTTTTGTTTAAAGGGTAAGGCATTTTTTAGTAGCAGTATGCACAAAATGTCTCGGTCTTAAACATATTGATAATGTGTTGAGTGCCGAGGACTCTTCCTTGTGCGAGTTATGAGAGATGGTTGGTCTGGATTGCAAATTGTTGAAGAGACAACCCTAAGTAACCCTTACCTTGGAACCGTCAACCTTTTCACACCCACCCAGCTCTACCTTTATTGAGAGGTTGGAAGGTGGGGGAGGTTTTGGTCAAATAAATGGCACCAGGTGAAAACCATGGGTGATCCAGGGGTTTGTGATCAATTCTTTATCTGTCCATTCATCGTTAGTGGGAGGTGGTGTGTTTGGTTGGCAATGATATTCTTTCAGTTTTTAGTTTAACCATCTAGCCACAGTTGTATCCATCCCTGTAGTAGTTGTATAACACAACAGGAGAGTAAAGGACAGACACCCTGAAGACAAGAAATCTGTAATAGAAAGCTGGAAGTGGTTAATGGACTGCTTATGGTGAAACCACCATAGAAGCACTGGAGGACAATGTGAAGATCCCTCTGGCACCCAAAGGACTGATCGTAGAGCAGACACGATTGACTCCTTACTAACAATGAGACACCCAAGACAGCACATACCATTACTGCCATGTCCAAATAAATCCCTAACCGATATCTTGGTCAGAGGTTGGGCAACGATCACCAAGAAGATAAACTCCAGGAATGGTCACTTGGGTACCGAGATGCTACTGTTGAAATCATCCAGAAGGTTTCACCAACAGGGTGTTGAAGGGGGGAGGCTACAGGTTAAAATGAATTTATTGTGTGGGTATGTGATATGATAAGATACTTGGGACTTTGTGTGGCAGTAGTTGCATTCTATCCATTCCTCCATAGTTAAAAGAGACAGATCTGGCACCAGTGATGGCTTATTGAGTTTGATTTTACCCAGAAATGCAACTTTCGTGTAGATGGACTTTTTTTTAGGTATGGTTTTCTCTATAATACAAATTGGAGTCAATAAACTTTATTTTTAATTGGAATCTCAGGGCAATACTGCTGCTTCCAATGGGGACAGAATGCTCTGTTATACAGAAAGCTAGACTCTTAGCCATAAAGCAGGGCAGGACTGCTGCTTACAATGGGGATCAGATAGTATCAGTGCAGCCACTGGGACATAATGCTCTGTTATACAGATAGCTAGAATCTCAGCTGCCATAAAGCAGGGCAGGACTGCTGCTTACAATGGGGATCAGATAGGATCTGTGCAGCCACTGGGACAGAATGCTCTGTTATACAGATAGCTAGAATCTCAGCCATAAAGCAGGACAGGACTGCTGCTTACAATGGGGATCAGATAGGATCTGTGAAACCACTGGGACAGAATGCTCTGTTATATAGATAGCTAGAATCTCAGCCATAAAGCAGGACAGGACTGCTGCTTACAATTGGGATCAGATAGGATCTGTGCAGCCACTGGGACAGAATGCACTGTTATACAGATAACTAGAATCTCAGCCATAAAGCAGGACAGGACTGCTGCTTACAATGGGGATCAGATAGGATCTGTGCAGCCACTGGGACAGAATGCTCTGTTATACAGATTACTAGAATTCCAGCTGCCATAAAGCAGGACAGGACTGCTGCTTACACTGGGATCAGATAGGATCCGTGCTTCTATAGTGAAACTACAGTTAAAGGCATTATCTGTATACTGCAGTGGGGTGACAGAAGCCATCACTGGGAGAGATGCTTTCAACCTGTACAATTGCAACTTGCATTTTATTTCTGAAGTTTATTAGCATTTCTGTGCTGGCACAGCTCCCCCAGGCCACATGATAATGCCAGCACTGCACTCCCTTTCTGCTATCAACTCCTTTCTACTTGTATCAGCTCCCATCCTGGCCGTATAAGAAATAATGCAATGGCAGGGAAATAGTTACCTACTGAACCCTGAAATCAGTCAGGAACAGGCCTGTATGGATAGTGCCAAATTCAGCAGAGTGTCAGCGACCAGTGTCTTTGCCTCTGTACAGCAGTACTCACCACCAAAGACCTCTAGTTAGAGATATTTACCAGAGTTAAAAGGATACAGAATACTAGTTCTGAATCCAGGCAGCAGGCAGGTCAAATGTTCAGCACAACCGGCTCGTGGTTACTAAAATAGAGCTCGACTCAACTAGGGAACTTGCTACACCCTTGATGCTATATAGAAGCTTTACCCCAACAGCAAGATGAAATAAGAAAGGAGTAGAAGAAGCTTTCATTGGTCACAGTCTCAAACAGCAAAGGATGTTGGGAGAAGACATAGCCCTTAAACTTCTCACCACTCTTCAATAATAGCGCACAAACCGTTGTCCACCCACTCCACCAAGCTGCAGAGACCATCATCTTCCATCATCCTTACTCATACTGGAAGGCCCACCAGGGACACATTGAGCAAATGGATAGAACACACTCTTACCATACAGTCACCAATCGGATCATTTTTATATATAAAAAAAAAAAAAAAAAAAAGCAAGACTGGACCAGGTGTTTTTTTCCACACTATTACCAATGACGTCCACGTATACAAACCAAGAGTCAAGGGATGGGAAATGTGCCGCCCCTTTATATAACAAATCCCATTTTCCCTGAAAAACTGGTGGAAGATGCGGAAAGTTGAATGTCAGGTAAGCCAGCCCTAATAAGTAGGGATGGCTAAGAACGAATGAAGCCTCCTTTAAAGGAGTGACACACAAATCAACGTGCTTCATACATGGGTATGTATATCAATAGCTCTGTTCCTAGAAGAGCCAGAACACTTGGCTACTGTCATAAAACTCATAATTTAGACTGGTAGTAGGCTCCTGTCTCGGCTGCCCTCATTCTGCCAGATCTCTCGGCTGAGACCAATTATGGAGGCTCAAGAGGCCAGCAACTAACCGATGTTGTATGGGCAGCAGAAGAAATCAGCATCCCCCCCAAGAGTAGGCAAGAACAGGGTGCCAATTAAAACAAGACAAAGGCCAACATGATGTGTCAGCTCCAACGAGGCTTATGTGTTCATGAACTGAAGACTATTATAATGGTGGAGTCAAAGGGGCACCAACGCTTTTGAAGGACAGCGAGCTGCACACAAACACACTTGCGCACGCGCACACACAGCAGATATAACACTAAGCGAGGAACAAAATGAGGCTCAACACAAGGTACAACTGGTGTCACAGGGTTTACTGGAGCAATGCTCTGAATTCGCTACATGAATGGAGTCATGCCCTAAAAGGTCACAATGGGTTACTGGAATGATGCCTTCAACAGCCCAGTTATGTGTCGCACAGACTAACGGCAAAAACCAACAAAGCATTGCAGACTACTGGCGGAACGCTCTGCAGTTGTGAGAATGTAACCAGGGGGCATTGAAGTGATGCTCTGAGACTCAATGGGGGCTGTCAGGGGGTTTGGAATACTGGAGCATTGGCCTCTCAGCCTGGTGCGACTCAGACTCGTGATACAGCAGGTCGTAAAGCAACACTCTGGAATATCTGCAGGTGGTAAGCCATTAAGTGGGTCGAGGTTCTGAAGTACTACTAATACAAGTGCAAGAGCCTCGCTCTTTTTACAGAGGGGGAGCTCAGTGCCATGTACAGCAGGGCTGGGCCTATTCAGACATGGGGTGTCCCATAATATGAAAGCAGATGGCGTTGAGCGAACCCAACAAATGCCCCCCGTCTAACCCAACCTTAGGGCTCACAAAGGACATAATGGGATTGGGGTCAGGTCTTAATGGATGCAAATAGGGACAACTTACTCCTCTGCAGAGCAAGATGGTGGGTGTAACATTTAATATTGGCGTCGCCCAACCTTTGGCCTTTCATTGTTGAAGTACAACTCCCAGCACCCAACAAGGCTGAAAGGGAGTTGTATCTTAACAGTTGACAAGGACCATAGGATGAGCAGTCAGCTTTGCCCGGGCAGCGCCATCACATAAAACAGCCCAGAGAGCGGGAATGGCGGGCAGCACTCGTGTATATGGGTGACTAAATTTTTGCTTTTCTAACTTTATAATTAAGAAATTTATGTAACCTGGCCCCTTCTGTAACATTTACCTTTAATACTGTCATTGTTTATAAGCCAACCGTGTGAAAGGCTTCAGAGCGTCTGCCAATGCACATGCCACAGAGGCGCCCCCAAGTAAGTCTGTCTAGGATACAACTGGGGTGTGTGCAAGCTCTTCAGTTCACCCACGGGGAGGGGGGGAACTAGAAGCAGCTGATCAGCTCTGGCAGGGAAAGTTTTAACACATGTGGAGCTCTACTGGCCTTCAGCAAGGTATAAAGTCATTTGGGCTAAGAGATTCACACGAGGGGGCGGAACAATTCCTGTATACACAGATGATTGGGGTAGGGGGGTACATATCATCCAATATAATCATACATACAATGTAGACTTATATGCGGCAGGTGAAGGGGGGGGGTCATCAGACCTGTACGCTTACACAGATAGAGCCGTTGCAAAAAACAAAAAAAACAAAAGAAAGTTGAGAAGCAGAGCGCCGAGAAGTCTCACCGGCGGCGGGATCTCTGATTTTGGCAACCTGAACAGAACTCAGGCCTGTGATGCAGCTGGTTATTGGTTTACAGACAGCGGAAGAGAATAACCACCTCCTTAAGGAAACAAACGTCCCACTCAGCACACACCTAAACCCGCAGTGCAGCAGACCTCAGCCTACAATTTCATTATTCAAGGGGGGGGGGGCAGGCTGAGTTTGTAGCTCTTCTGAGTGGAGTTGTAGAAGAGGCAGGTCAGGCACCCACACTCACATGCGCCGGAGAGAGAGACCCTCCTTTCCCCCCACCACCCTTCTTGTAGTGCATGCATCCCTCCTTGAGTTCAGCCAAAGCAAGAAGGGCAGTAACAGTCTTATAGCAGCTCCCTGCACTTGCCATCAAACTGACCCATAGGGAAATTTAGTGCCATCTACCCCTCCCCGTGGAACCAATAAAGCACAGACTAGGCAGTAAGGAGAGGGGGGCATAATCCATAGATCCACCTCGCTCTTCTCTTTAAGGCTCTTTGCTCGCATTGCAATATATATTAATCAGGGTGGAGCAAGAACACTTACCCCGTTTGCTGTATCAGTGAATATGGCTCCACTTAACTACCCTGGCACAGCTGGCAGCAGGGCAGGACGAGAGAGTGGGAGAGAGAAAGGGGCAAAATGAGATTTCTCATTGTAAGCTTTATCTCATAACATGTTGTAGGGTCAGTTAGCAAATGGATTCCCCTTCAAGTCTATAGCACCATTGTCCACAGCTTGAAATCCCCACCAGCAGTAATAGGCGGGGTGGGGGGTCAGTCTTTACAGCAGTACCAGGATCACAGGTCCATGTTTCTACCTCTCCACCCCAGTAAAGGTGCTGCTGCCCAGAGGCTGCACATTGACTTCACCATCATTATTGTTATTGGTCAGCAACTGCGTCTCGGGGAGGAGTAATGGACTTGTTTGGGGAGGGGCAAGAAGGCGTTCTAACTCTGCTACAGTCTCCCTGGAGGTGGAGGGTTGTGGGGAGCGAGGGGCAGAAGCACGGGAGGCTGGGTCAGATGCAGTCTGGGAGCCACGGTGGATTCTGTGGCTGACTATGATGTTGTTGCCAAAGCCTCCCATGGATGCCATTGTTGTGCTCTGCTCTCTCTGCACCACGGCCGTCATCCCTCCTTCAGCCATGAGCCTCTGGATCCTGCTCAAAGCGTCCTCCTGGCTCTCTCCTGTAGGACATGAAGCAGCAGAGTGTGAGGGAAGAGAACAGCTGCAGAAAAATACAAGGGGAATGTCGATTCAGAAAAGAGGGGCAACGTATATGCTTGGCCTGGAAGAATTCAGTGATGAGCGCAAGGGAGGACACCGGCTTCTAAGAGAACATTGACAATTCATCATTTTCAGGGACAGATCTGATTCTCCTGAATGTAACGAACTGTAAACATCTCACATCAAATCAGCTTTCATGTGGGACACATGCGACAAGCCAGCTGTCTCGAACATGCCATGAAAAGGAGGATAACGTAACAAAGGGAAATAGCTGGTACAACAGCTACTGTGCAACCTGGAGGCAAGTAGTTGCCATGGCACGGATATGAGAGGACTTAGCCACTTACTATCCAGTTATGCTTTGTATCATGTGGACAGTTGCTGGGTAGGCCCAGATGCCTATTTAGCAAGAGCTAGAGCTCCTGAGCTGTGTTCCTTGCTCGTGAACTAAGGTTAGAACCCTCAGCGACTGAGACAGAGGGATTTGTGGACACGTCTAGGAGGCTGGGGGTGAAAGTTCTACTCCCCTTTTTTGAGATTCCCTTGCCTTTTTCCATGTTGAAATGAATACTTTCTGTCATGTTAACATGGAACAAAGTGAGGGAGGAGTTTAATGACACTGTCAGCCTAAGGGAGGAAAATGTTCCCATAGAATTACTGTGGTTTCAGTTCAGATAGTGTTTATGCACCAGTTTCACATAAGCACAACTGCATGGGCTCATGTCAAAAGGGGGGATTTTTCCTTTTAAGTATGGTAGCATAAGGGGCCCCCTTCCCACCCACCTGAGCCAGGCACCTCCAATGATGAGGGGATCCCTTCCTGCGACTCTCCAGTAGATGGCGCCCCCTCTGAGCTGCTGGAAGGGGTCTCTGCGGCGCTGCTGGACCCTGCTGGGGTTAATAAGAAGGGAGGGTACTGTGAGTGGACTGGCATTAACAGCACAAAGAAAGAAAAAATGTTAAATTGGCTGTTTCTCAGCTCTGTCTGAGCATTTTCAGTAAGCAATTAAACAAACAGACAGGGAAGCTTATTTATCTGAACTACACAGAGCTAAACCCAGACAGTTACAGTAAATCTCATCCATAAAAACCAGAGGGAATTAGTGGCCAAACTTCTAGGAAAAATTATGGAATGCCTGCGCAGCTTACCGGCATGTGACATTATTATTGGTTGCAAAATAAATAACAGATCGGAATCATTGTGTAAAAAGAAAACGTTATCAGCCCAGGTTTAAAGAGATCTGAGCATCGCCATCTTACTTTAGCCATGGTCATATCAGTGCCGTAACTTTGCGTTTGAAAAAAAAAAAAAAAAGGCCTAACCCCCATATGTAATAAAAGACGAAATTTGCCCAGGTGCAGCAACCCATAGCAACCAATAGGAATGTCAGCTTTTTTTTTTTTTTTTTTTTTTTACAGACGTAGACAGGCCTCTGTGTGCCTGAAATGAAGAGTGTATCCGGGTTGGAATCGAACTATAATCCTCGGAACTGCAAGGAAGCACGCTAACTACTGCGCTACCTTGGCAGGAGTCATGTGACCAAGAAGGCATGGTCAGCTGCTAATAATTAGTACAGGAGGGTTTCTGCATCCTGCTGATCAGGAGTCACGTCTCGCTGTCCAATCAGCAAACTCACAGGACTGCAGAATTTTGTGCCCAAACTTTGTGGGGCGTCCAGAGCCGCACAAAGCAGTTAAAATAATCCACTTAAACCGGCTGCTTTTTGAAGGATTAATAGAAGTCTAATTATCTAATGCGGAGCGTATAGCAGCAGCCTCACTGCCAGAACATAAATATACCCATGAGTATGTGGATAAAACGGCAGGAATAAAGTAATATGAAACGTTACAAATAATAAATGTAACCCAGTGATAGCGGATGTATTTACCGAGATGGGAGATTTCCAGGTGTCAAGAATGAAATATAAACCCTGAAGCAACACTCACAGCCTCCACATTATCCCAAGCAGAGGAGTAAGAAGAGGGGAGCTAAGAAAGCAGAGGGGAGGCACATACAGTGGTGTGAAAAACTATTTGCCCCCTTCCTGATTTCTTATTCTTTTGCATGTTTGTCACACAAAATGTTTCTGATCATCAAACACATTTAACTATTAGTCAAAGATAACACAAGTAAACACAAAATGCAGTTTTTAAATGAGTGTTTTTAATGGGTTTTTATTATTTAGGGAGAAAAGAAATCCCAACCTGTGTGAAAAAGTAATTGCCCCCTGAACCTAATAACTGGTTGGGCCACCCTTAGCAGCAATAACTGCAATCAAGCGTTTGCGATAACTTGCAACGAGTCTTTTACAGCGCTCTGGAGGAATTTTGGCCCACTCATCTTTGCAGAATTGTTGTAATTCAGCTTTATTTGAGGGTTTTCTAGCATGAACCGCCTTTTTAAGGTCATGCCACAACATCTCAATACGATTCAGGTCAGGACTTTGACTAGGCCACTCCAAAGTCTTCATTTTGTTTTTCTTCAGCCATTCAGAGGTGGATTTGCTGGTGTGTTTTGGGTCATTGTCCTGCTGCAGCACCCAAGATCGCTTCAGCTTGAGTTGACGAACAGATGGCCGGACATTCTCCTTCAGGATTTTTTGGTAGACAGTAGAATTCATGGTTCCATCTATCACAGCAAGTCTTCCAGGTCCTGAAGCAGCAAAACAACCCCAGACCATCACACTACCACCACCATATTTTACTGTTGGTATGATGTTCTTTTTCTGAAATGCTGTGTTACTTTTACGCCAGATGTAACGGGACGCGCACCTTCCAAAAAGTTCAAATTTTGTCTCGTCGGTCCACAAGGTATTTTCCCAAAAGTCTTGGCAATCATTGAGATGTTTTTTAGCAAAATTGAGACGAGCCTTAATGTTCTTTTTGTTCAAAAGTGGTTTGCGCCTTGGAAATCTGCCATGCAGGCCGTTTTTGCCCAGTCTCTTTCTTATGGTGGAGTCGTGAACACTGACCTTAATTGAGGCAAGTGAGGCCTGCAGTTCTTTAGATGTTGTCCTGGGGTCTTTTGTGGCCTCTCGGATGAGTTGTCTCTGCGCTCTTGGGGTAATTTTGGTCGGCCGGCCACTCCTGGGAAGGTTCACCACTGTTCCATGTTTTTGCCATTTGTAGATAATGGCTCTCACTGTGGTTCGCTGGAGTCCCAAGCTTTAGAAATGGCTTTATAACCTTTGAAATTGAACTCAGGTGTGATAAACCACAGTTAAGTTATTTTTTAACAAGGGGGGCAATCACTTTTTCACACAGGCCCATGTAGATTTGGAGTTTTTTTCTCCCTTAATAACGTAAACCTTCATTTAAAAACTGCATTTGTGTTCAATTATGTTATCTTTGACTAATAGTTAACGGTTTTTGATGAGCAGAAACATTTAAGTGTGACAAACATGCAAAAGAATAAGAAATCAGGAAGGGGGCAAATAGTTTTTCACACCACTGTACAATCTGGAATGATTTTACTGTAGTCCTTACCCTCAGCAGTAGGGGGCGCAAGGCGGGTCTCTGGGACCTCCCTTTCCGTCTGTGTTTCTGCATTCTGCAGCTGAGGAGCAGGAGTCTGAGTTCCTTGGGAGGTCACAGAGGTGGTGGGATTACGAGGCTGAAGGCCAATGGCATTGATCAGACCCATGTCTCTGTCTGACCTCCAAGAAGCACGGCTGGTTCTGAGGAAAGAGTCCAAAGAGAATTAGTATTTGCACAGATAACCCATTAGACTAGCCAATCAAGAGATAATCTTAGAAGCTACTACAATGGGGTCATGAGGATAATTACTTAATTGGGAGACATTTTGCCACAAAGCAAGGGAACATAGCCAACCAATTATCCCAAAACCCTTAAAACTCACTTTGTTTGGTCTGGAGCCTCCTGTGAGGCAATGGGAAGCTACCCCAGTGTTTACCTAATGAACTGTAAAGTGCTTTCCACATTATCCTCTTCTCAAGTACGCCAAAAGATCTCCTGGTGGGCCCCAACTAAGGACAATACCCACCAGCCCTTTCTTATTTCCACTTTAGGTCAATATCACACCTATTATATTAGAACTGCCTAGTTCTACTTGTTGTGAGAGTGGGCCCCTGCCCAACACTGTCCATCTCCCTGGCATACGTGAAGCTTATGAACGTCTCGTTCTTACCCAGGCCTCTCGCTGCTCCGAGGAGTGTTATGCTGTAGGATGGCCTCATTCATTTGCTCCCAGAACTGATCACACACATTGTCAAATGCCCTGAAAAAGGGAATATACAGATTATAGGAGAAGTTTCCCTTATTAGCATTAACACACAACCACTCCAGCTCTGTAACCCTTTAAAGGAGACAGATCCTAGAATGGGTTAATGGATAATGGAAATGGTTTCTGGGTTACACTGTAACCTATGCAGAGCTGATGGCAATGATAAGTGCCATTATGCTAATTCTACATTAAAGGAGGCACTAAGGGGGTCTTTTCCCACCCATACCCCGCCATGGGTAAGCAGCCGGCATTATATCTCTGTCTCTCTCTGGTGCTCACTGTCACTTTGAACCACATTACCCTCATTCTTTCATTCCGACGGAGACAGTCGCAATGCAGGGACGCTTTTGGAAAGTTCTGTTAATCAGCGGCCAATTGATTGGCTGATCAATACGCAGCAGTAGTGATAAGCTCACACCGGTGACAGGGTGAAATCTGATTTAGCACTAATCAGTCACTTTCCTAACAGTCAACTGACTCATACGATCATTAGTCGCTTTCCCTTTATAGACAGAGCTGTCGGCAGCAACAAGGATCCGGATGAAGCAAATAAGGTGCATTACACGGCTGCGGGGAGGGGGGGCACCTTGCTTGCTCTTCCATTCAGACAAAGGACAGAACATCTGGGTTTTTTTTTCTTGGTCAATGACAGTGGCAAACTATATTGTAAGGAAATGAGCCCCATCCATCATACCAGCTCACTTGTGAGATGCAGGAGACAAGCGGATACTTATACAGCGCGCCCCTCCCTGATGCACCAATCACAAATAAACTGATAAATGAATTGTGTAGCACCAGATGGCAGGCAAGTGAACTAGCGCTGAAGGGCAACATGAGGACTTGGGCCCCCGCCACGGTATATATATAAAAATATATATAAAAATTATATATATATATATATATATATATATATCTATATTTTTTTTTTAAAATGTTTTTATTTTATTTAGTAGAATGTAGAAAGTGATGGCATTCACAGGGTTTGTACAAAAACAGGCAAATAGGGGTAAAAAGAAAAGTAGGTTTATTCGTCCAACACAGCGTTTCCTTGATAAAGGTTCCTGTGTGGGACCGAAACTTTGGACGAATAAACCTACTTTTCTTTTTACCCCTATTTGCCTGTTTTTGTACAAACTATGTGAGTGCCATCACTTTCTACATTCTACTAATTATTCATGCATGAGCACCCAGGTTTCTTATTTATTGCAGGCACAAACTAACCTTTTGGCTGTTTGTGCCTCTGTCCTGGATACAGCCGAAACGTTAGTTTGTGCCTGCAATAAATGCAATTTTTACATCATAAGTTCTGAGAGTCCTTCCACCCTACTATGTTAATAGTCATTGGGTTGGGATCACCCATTTGCTGATGAGAACAGGAGGCACTATAAGGGTTAAGACTGCACCATCAATTTGGGGGCCTACACATTTTTTACTTCCTTGTTTTTTACTTCCATCCCCACCCCTAATTTGCATATGCAAATTAGGATTCAGTTCGGCCGGGCAGAAGGATTCGACCGAATCCTGCTGAAAAAGGCTGAATCCTGGCCGAATTCCGAACCGAATGCTATTGGCTGTGGGTAAAGGCACAATTCAATGCCACAACATTAGAGGTGCCAAGCACAGCAGTTATAAACACGGAGAACCTGGCAGTTATTGATATTGACCTACAATGCACAGGGGTATAAGGGCACACTTACTCTGGCCGACAAATCACCAGATCTCCCTTGTTGGTACCGTATGCCAATCCAAGGCCTGGCTCGGGCAGCCAACGGGCAGAGTTGATGCTGACGTGTCGCCTCTGGTCGGCTGGCATCGGGTACAGCACATTGAACACGCGCTGAAAAATATAAGAGAGTATTAAATATACACACAAATCTGGGCAGCACAGAGGCAAAGGAGAACTTAAATCTGGTAGCCACTTTGTAAAACAGCCACACATATACACCTACAGTGGTAACTCCCTGCCAACCCCAACACAAGGCCCTGACTCTGCACCACAGCTAAAGGCACTTTGACGCCAGTTGTACAAATGAACTACGTTACTCCAGATAGAGAGCTTCCCCTACTCCTGAGGTTAGGAAAGTGATGTTTTTTCCATAGAAATCTGATCCAGATCAGTGCACTCTGAAACAGAACCCCCTGCACATCAAATGTCATGAGTCTCGAGACTTAAAAGCACTTATATGGGACAAAAATGGTGTAAGGTCTCTGGATATAATCCTAATGTATCTGTATAACAGAGCATTCTGTCCCAGTGGCTGCACAGATCCTATCTGATCCCCATTGTAAGCAGCAGTCCTGCCCTGCTTTATGGCTGAGATTCTAGCTATCTGTATAACAGAGCATTCTGTCCCAGTGGCTGCACAGATCCTATCTGATCTCCATTGTAAGCAGCAGTCCTACCCTGCTTTATGGCAGCTGAGATTCTAGCAATCTGTATAACAGAACATTCTGTCCCAGTGGCTGCACAGATCAATTCTGATCCCTATTGGAAGCAGCAGTCCTGCCTTGCTTTATGGCTGAGATTCTAGCTATCTGTATAACAGAGCATTCTGTCCCAGTGGCTGCACAGATCCTATCTGATCCCCATTGTAAGCAGCAGTCTTACCCTGCTTTATGGCAGCTGAGATTCTAGCTATCTGTATAACAGAACATTCTGTTCCAGTGGCTGCACAGATCCTATCTGACCCCTATTGGGCAACAGTCCTGCCTTGCTTTATGGCTGAGATTCTAGCTATCTGTATAACAGAGCATTCTGTCCCATTGGCTGCACAGATTCTACCTGATCCCCATTGGCAGCAGCAGTCCTGTCCTGCTTAATGGCAGCTAAGATTCTAGCTATCTGTATAACAGAGCATTCTGTCCCAGTGGCTGCACAGATCCTATCTGATCCCCATTGGAAGCAGCAGTCCTGCTCTGCTTTATGGCAGCTGAGATTCTAGCTATCTGTATTACAGAGCATTCTGTCCCAGTGGCTGCACACATCAATTCTGATCCCCATTGTGAACAGCAATCCTGTCCACAGTTCCGTGTTCCTTCACTACAGGGACTACCCCTCCCTGATAGAGAGAGAAAACCAATGTACAGGGGGTAAGCTGCTTTGGGCACCCACACTGTATCATCACAAGTCAAATTAAAAGTCAGTGCTGGGCGTCAGGTTTCCTCTGTGTTCTGCATCAAAGACACCACAATCAATTCATGGACATCGGACTCCAATTAGTTGACTCTGATCCCTATTACTTTTATATTCCCTTATTTCCACTCGGCCAGGGCTCAAGAGGTATATACAGAGAATGGGAACAAAGTCACGACTTGTATTAGAGTAAAAGCAGTTACATTTAAAGGAAAACTATACCCCCAAAATGAATACTTGAGCAACAGAAAGTTTATAGCAAATTAAGTGGCATATTAAAGAATCTTATCAAACTGGAATATATATTTAAGTAAATATTGCCCTTTTACATCTCTTGCCTTGAGCCACCATTTTGTGATGGTCTGTGTGCTGCCTCAGAGATCACCTGACCAGAAATACTGCAACTCTAACTGTAACAGGATGAAGTGTTAAAGCAAATCTTTTTATTGGCTCATGTGACCTAACAAGTATAGTTTGTTTGGTATGTTTGTGTGCACAGTGAATCGTATGATCCCAGGGGGCGCCCCTTATTTTTTAAAATGGCAATTTTCTATTTATGATTACCCAATGGCATATACTACTAAAAAAAGTATATTATTATGAAAATAGTTTATTTACATGAAACAGGGTTTTACATATGAGCTGTTTTATTCAATAAATATTTAGAGACCTACATTCAGGGATATAGTTTTCCTTTAAGAAAGTAGGGTGAAAGAACTGCCAGTTGGGCAGGCTGCCGCGTACTGGTCAATAAACTTATCTTCCCCTTTAAATCATAAGACTAATATAAAGACGCTGCATAAGAGACTTTGTCCAGGTTGGGCATGCGATAAACTATTACAAGAGACTATTTCAGAGCTTCAAAAAGCCATCTGCAGCCATATCCACTTCATTAAAAAGAGAGAATACTATTTGAAAGCATTAGGCCTTGATGTTCACTGGACTTTGCAGGCGGCCCAGCAGTGAGCGTCCAAGTCTAATTACACAGAAGGAGAGTGAAGTCTACCTATTCCTTTTGTTCTGCCCGAATTTCAGCATGAAAGCTTCTATGCATCATGAAATATCTATAGTTTAACCCGCTGCTGCCCGGCATGCTGTTGTCGCCATCGAGTAGAATCAATATATGGCCGGCGTTGGCCAAAGCCAGTGACATTTCAGAGGGCGCCACATGTTGGCTGTTATCCGTCAGGAGGGTATATACACGCCGGGCGAGTGACAGGTAAGTCATTAAGACTTCATTATGATGGATCAATAGAAGAAAAACAGACGCGGTGCTAATGGGTTTGCCGGGTCAATACACAACTTGTATTTAGCGCAGCCAATAAATATCCCAAGGAGATATCACTCTATCAGCCACCCCAGCAGCATTATCCAATGTTCTTTAAGGGTCCAGTTAACCCAAACCCTAAAGATTCTAGAAACCTCATAACTCAAGATTTGGATTTGCAACAAATGCATTCAATGGGGGGTCCATAACAATCTGGCAATTTAAAAACATTTAAAAAAAAAAGTCAAATATATTACATACAATGCAAAATCCCCAATCACATCCCACTAAGCCCAGAGCACATCTACAGTCCACTTAAATCCCATCAAAAGTCTGCAAGCCCTGCACCCATCTCTGGGTTCCACTCAGCTCCAAGTATCCTATATTTTTCATCCCAAACCCCACCCAGCTCCAAGGTGCCGCATTGCTTAGGACGGTCCAACTCTACTGCCCCGGTCCACGTGGCATGTTTCTTTAGTAACTCCATGATGGCCCACTTCCTTGCCCAAGTCCCACTGTTCCAAGTTCCCCATCTCCTTCATCCTGTCTTCTAACAATTTAAAACTTGACTTTTAAGTTATTGCAGACTAAACAGTTTCAAGAAATCAGTCAACAATGTATAGCAAGGCTAAAGCGGAGAAATGAAGCAGAAGCCAGTTCTGAAATCGTATAGCGTTGGATTTCATTACAAAGAGGTTACAGACTCTTCTCCGCTTCTTTGTGCTTTGCTAGAAAGACTTTACTAAAACTGTCATTAAAAGCCGGAGTCTGTAACAGCCGTCAGCTTGTAACCTCCGCTCATTCCCCACTCGCAAATACACTCCCCAGAGAGCTTTCAGGCTCATATTGCCAATAGTCTTATCCAAACAGCCCAACTGCCGAGGTCACATGTGTCATAATTACGGGGGAAGTTGCTTTTAATCGCATGACACTGTTTTGCAGAAAATTAACGAGATTGGATCTTGAGTAGAGATAATCAGCAGTGACGGCCTGTGCAATTAAACCTACTCAATATTCCCAGCACCTCCTTGCACGCATAATGCTCTTCTCTATACCAGCCTACTGACTCTCAACAACCTCCTAATGGTTTCCTTCTCTTCCTTCTACATTAGCGACTAGAATGCTGGACCATACGAAATTCTTTGCCAGACCCAACCATACCCTACTCAATATTCCAGGCAGCACTCCCGCTCTACAGCAGCCACATCCAACTTTCTACTTTACTGCTCTCTATGACTCTCAACAACCCCCAATGATTTCCTTGTCTCCTATCCACATTAGTCTCTAGAATACTGGACCATACCAAATACTCCCAGTACCTCCTCAGATGGATAATGTTGGCACTCCCTCTCTACAGCAGCCACATCCACCTTTCTACTCTACGCCTCTCTGGCTGTCAACAACCCCCAATGATTTCCTTGTCTCCTATCCACATTAGTCTCTAGAATACTGGACCATACCAAATGCTGTGCCACACCCAACCTTACCATACTCAATATTCCCAGCACCTCCTCAGATGGATAATGTTGGCACTCCCTCTCTACAGCAGCCACATCCAACTTTCTACTCTACGCCTCTCTGGCTCTCAACAACCACCATTAGGGCCCTCGTTTCCCCTTGCACCGGTGCATGCACACTTCTATTGTACAAAATATGTTATGCGCTTTGCAAGACCCAACCATACCCTACTCAATATTCCAGGCACCTCCTCAGAGGGATAAAGTTAGCAGCACTCCCTCTCTACAGCAGCCACATCCAACTTTCTACTCTACTGCTCTCTCTGACTCTCAACAACCCCCTAATGATTTCCTTGTCTCCTATCCACATTCGTGTCTAGAATGCTGGACCATACCAAATGCTCTGCCAGACCCAACCATACCATACTCCATATTCCTAGCACCTCCTCAGATGGATAATGTTGGCACTCCCTCTCTACAGTAGCCAGATCTACCTTTCTACTCTACGACTCTCTGGCTCTCAGTGATTTCCTTGTCTCCGATCCACATTAGGGCCCTCGTTACCCCTTGCAACAGTGTATGCACACTTCTATTGTACAGAATATGTTATGTGCTTTGCAAGATAATAATAAGCCACACCTTCTCTTATAAATGAACCTGTCTTCCAAGAGGCCTAAAAACAAAGGAGGTCAGCAGATAGAAGGTTTTAAGTAAATTGATGGTGTTGCATGTGCAAAAGGACACAGGCTAATACTGTCAGAAAATACAGGAGTGCCAGGGGCTGAAACAGTATGTTCCGTAATACAGAAAGGGCAAATGATCTGATGGTATCTGGGGGATTAATCAGTTGCCAAAAGACAACAAGTGACAGGCCAAGCATTCTGCCTAAATGTCAGTTTCCATGGTTCTGGGAGATGAGCATAGTCCTATTAGTGTGACAGGCAGCACATCGCCGAGGGAACTGGCTGCTCATTAATCTGGCGCTGGGAATTTCGGCAATACGGCGCAGAGGGAGAGAACCAGCTTGAGTGCTTTATAGTAGCCGTAAAGAACCAGATGCATTTACATTGTAAATAGAACTGTCCCATCCCTCTTTGCTAGTGGGGGTGTCAGGCCTCCGGCTCACTCCCTACTGCCAGCTCAGAGCCTGGCACCTGTGGAAGGGGGTGGGAGAATGAGTCAAAACAAGGAAGTGGATTCTCTCCTAATATAGAAAAGCGCGGGAGGCATTCAACAATGAATTCTTGGCATGCACTCAGATCCAAGCACACAAGCACCAGCAGCCCATGCACGCTGTACTTCTGGCCAGCCCATCCCAAGTGTCAATTTGTTTCTAACACAGAGATCATAGGAATGGACAGCAAGAAACTGGATCCTTTAACCAGAGATTTATGATCTTTAAAGCTGGCACGGGTAATAGTATAACATTTATGCAGGACTATAAGGGGCAACCCATTCTGCTTCCCATAGACAACACAAATCCCTCCAGTCATTGCTGAACCCCAAGAACCACTCCCATCTGACATTTAAAAAGAGCACTTAAAATGGTGACAGTGTAATTTTAGAAGGCGGTTGACTATACGGCCTGTGACCTGTTAAGCCTTCAGTAGAAAGAACAGCTCCTTATCTCAGAAACAGGCAACAACTACAGTAAGTTGGTTGTCAGGACAAAAATAAAACAGGTTTGGATCAAGTACAATAAGACATTTGTAGCACTTACCCTCATAGATGTTTCTCCTCCATGAGGCTTCTGAAGGCGGAAGACCTGAGCCACCATATGCTCTGTGGAAGGATGAAGCAAAATCCTACGGGAGGCCAAACCAACCATGACATATCGTCCCATCGGAGACAGGCTCACTGAGATAGCATTTGGGCCTGCACAAGAGGAAAAGAGCTCAAGTGAGGGCTCCAATAGAAAAGTATTGCTTATAGTTTGCCAGAGAGACAAGAGTCTTACCAAAACGCTTGGTGAACAGTATCTCGCCCAAGTTGTGTGGAGCCAGGGAATATACAGCAAGGATGCCTTCATCAGGGAAGCCCCGCTGGCTGCTTGGGATAAAAGCTGCAAGTAGTTGCCCATCCGCAGAGATGTCACAACTTGCATCGTTGTATATTTTGCAGTTCTGAACCAACACGTTAATGGAAGCTGAAGGGATTAGACAACATTAAGACAAATTAAAAGTTCCATAGGTTTTAGCATTATCTGGTCAGTGAAGAAATGAAACGTGTTATATTGGTAGAACAGGGGAACAGCGTCTTGCTCACCGTTGCTGATTTCCGGCAGGTCATACTTGGTGAAGTCCCACCACTGCAGTCTGTAAGTCGTGTTTGCAATGTTACTGGCCACCGCAGACTGCCCATCTCCTATCACAGCACCTGTGCACAGACGTATGCAATACAGCATGTTAGGAGTTAAAGTGCAACAAAATGGATGATTTTTCTTCTAAAAGTTAATCCAAAGTGCTCACGGCCCCTTTTGTCTATAATCATTCTTCAAAACAGCTATTTTAATGGACCTGAAACAAAACGATTGCAAATCCTATTTAATCATGTAAGTCAAGCAAAATGAAATTTAATTACAATATATACATTATCTGAATCTTGTTTCCTTTGGTCTGGGAACTCAAAATTATAGTATGGAGGCAGGAGCCTTTTGTGGACACTAATTAAAGGAGAACTAAAGCCTATAAAAGAAAATGGCTAAAAATGCCATATTTTATATACTGAACTTATTGCACCAGCCTAAAGTTTCAGCTTGTCAATAGCAGCAATGATCCAGGACTTCAGACTTGTCACAGTGGGTCACCATCTTGGAAAGTGTCTGTGACACTCACATGCTCAGTGGGCTCTGAGCAGCTGTTGAGAAGCTAAGCTTAGGGGTAGTCACTAATTATCAAGCAGAAAATGAGGTTTGTCTGTAGTATAATGGTCAGTCCACACGAGCAGATTCGGGGAGATTAGTCGCCCCATCTAAAAATTTGCCTCTCCTTCGGGGCGACAATCTCCCCGAACTGCCTTCCCCCTGCACTCTGCCGGCTAAAATGTCCGAAGTCGCACGAAGTTTCCTCGTGAGGCAACTTCGGAAAACGAAGCACCGCGTGTGTATTGACGCAGGTGATTTTCATTTTAGCCGGCGGAGGGCAGGGGGAAGGCAGTTCCTGCTAAAGGGTTGTGGTTGCCTTGGCTGGTACAGAAGCTCAAAACATAATATACAACATTTCTAGCCTACTTCTTTAGTTAAGTTTTAGTTCTCCTTTAAGGCAGGCTTTGCATCATCTCAAAATCCTGCATAGACTTGTGGAAAGAAGAGAGGGGGCATACAGAATAAGCAATCACAAATGGGATCGGCGAAGAGAAATGGAAATGCGAGAGGGAAATAAGAAGAGAGAAGGTAAGGTAAGAGGGACGTAAAGAATAAGGAACCACAGATGGAACCTGCTGATAGATGGTAGGGTAAGATGGACGTAAAGAATGAGGAACCACAGATGGACCCTTCCAGGGGACGGTAAGGTAAGAGGGACGTAAAGAATCAGGAACCACAGATGGACCCTTCCAGGAGATGGTAAGGTAAGAGGGACATAAAGAATGAGGAACCACAGATGGACCCTTCCAGGAGATGATAAGGTAAGAGAGACAAAGAATGAGGAACCACAGATGGACCCTTCCAGGAGATGATACGGTAAGAGAGACGTAAAGAATGAAAAACCACAGATGGACCCTTCCAGGAGATGGTAAGGTGAGAGGGACGTAAAGAACGAGGAACCACAGATGGAACCTGCCCAGAGATGGTAAGGTGAGAGGGACGTCTGTGGTTCCTCGTTCTTTACATCTCTTATTCCATCTCCTTGAATGAGTAAACACAGATTTATCCTCACCAGAGACGTGTAAAGGTGAGAGGGATGTACAGAATGAGGGGCCACAGATGTACTATGACCAGACAGAGGGCAAGTTAAGTGGTACAAAGAACATGAGAATCCATACATGTTCACTGCCCAGACAGACAGACGGAAAAGAAAATAACACAATGAAATGGGATGGGGAAATTCTAAAAATGAAAAGATCACTGGTGTGCATCCCACTGGAGCAGTCCCGGGGATTAGTATTGTGCTACGTCTGCATCTCGTTAGAGCCACAAAAGCAGAACAAGTCATGGGGAAAATATCAGGGATTGACCCAATCCCGTGTGTTGGGAACAGGCTACTAAACAACCCAACCCGGTATTAATCCTGTGCTATATTCTGGTGTCATGGTATCTTGCCTATTTCTGATTCTGCTATGCATTATTTTCATTCTCCGTGTAGATTTCCACAGAGAACAAGCTCTTTAGAAACCAGGAGCAGTTACACCTGCTTGACTTCCAACCCCCCCCCCCCGCCCCACCACTTGTATCAATCACATTCTCTAGCAACAACCTCAATGTACTCCAGACTTCAGCTTTTCATGCCCTGAATACTCTGAAAAGGGACGGGGAGATGGAAGGTTCAGTGGAACACAAGCTTGCAGCCTCTGGGCCTGTACACTCTAATGGCAGGAGGGGGGAGGCTGGGGATGAAACAGTCTAATGGAGGTCCTATTAGTCTGGATCCCCAGGAGGCTGATGGCTCATCATTTTCATCGAGATGACTGAAAAGGAATGACTTAATGGAACCAGTTTCCAAATCGGCGGGCCATTAATACAGGAGCTTCGGCTAATTATAGACAAGATTCCACCGGCTGGAAAGCAATGCCCGTGGCCCGGTCACTAGTCATCGGGGAGATAATCTGCAGGTTGCCTAAAGGGCATCACAATAAGTGCACTTGTAAGATCTTGTTTAGCTTTTAGCACCGGTTTAAATGGAACATTATCACCAGCAGAGCTAGAAAAGCAAGATTCCCCAATGGTGGCTGGTACAGAATTTATTGCTTCTCAGCTGGTGGCGTCTCTACAGGCACTCACCTTTCATGGCTGCAGTGGAGTATATAAATGTAGCAAAGAGTTGAGCGCCAATGAATCAAAGGAGTCTATGCAACAGAAGCTAGCCAATGCTAAGCATACAGATAGAGGTACCACCCCTGAGGAACGTTTCTTACACTTCTACCACTGGATTTACATCCACTGGCACCTCCAGCCCCTTGTTATTACATCTAACCCCTACCCACAACCAGCAAGCCAATGTGGTCCTCCAAATTCCCCCACTGTAGCACCCCAGTTCCCTGTATTTTCCCTTTCACCACACCATCTAATCAATGCCACGGTTACAAAGCAGATTTCAACATCCGACACAAACAGTATACTACCTATGTCTCAAACATGGAGGATCTTTCCTCTCTCCACCTGGTCTAAAACTGGCCATAGACGCACAGATTCGATCGTTCGAATCCTCGAATGATCGGACTTCCCCATCTCCAGACCTGCCAATACCTTTCAGATCAAATAAAGTAGTAAAAGAACAGATCACTGAAGATCGACCGATCGGCAATAGAGGCAGAGATATTATCTGCAGCAGACAGAAAGCTTTTAACCTGACCAAACGTCCGATGTCGGGACTCTCCACACATGGTCCCAAAATCTTTGGACCTTTGCGTCTATGGCCAGCTTTAAAGACATGACCCTCACAGATTATTAGTATCAAAGGATCCATTCAGCCTTGTGCCAGCTTAATTGGCTTGTGTTTACATGACCTTGTTTGACAGATTTCAATTAGAGAGAAGGGATAACCGCAATGCAAACAAAAATAACCTTACGCTCGGAGGAAAGGACAGATAGGGGTTAGATGAAGGTCTCTACCTTGACAGCCTCCCCCAAACAGTCTGAGCAAGGAATCCCAGAACCTCTGGGGAGAAGTGCTGCCAGGCAGAATACTTACTGTAGTTCTTTCCAGTGGCCATAACGAGTCTGCCATATAATTAGCTTGCTGATAAGCGGAAACTTTTGTAGTTCCCATGGTGCCCCGTATTCCCTTCAGGCGGAAAATGGTTGGTCAGCTGGCTGTAAAAAAGCTACCCCTACAAATGATGTTAGCCCTGAGCTGCACAGTGGGATAATTAACTGTCCGATGCTTCAAAATAGGAGGAAATTCAGGCATTTCTATTGCAGTCTCGGGAGGAATTGTAACTGTCCTTCACTAAGTTACCAGCCCTTGTTCAATTAAACACTTTGGGGGCATATAGAAGCTTTCATACATAATTTGAAAGAAAATTACAAAAAGATAGATGGTATCTGCGGAGCTGCCTTACTTGTACACTGCTGCAGCAAGGGGCATTAAATAGACTCTGCTGCGGCTTTCGGGGCGTCTAGGGATGACACCTTAGCTGAGGCAAGTTAAATGGCAGCTCCCACTCAGCTATTTGATTAAATATATAGCTATAAGTTCACTTACAAGGCAAGAAGACAAACATAGGAAACAACAATACAGCAAATTTCAGACAAAGAAATGCTGCTATTGAAGCCTATAGTACCAACATAATCTGAAGCACTTTACAGTGATTATCCATCATTCCCTGCCCCAGTGGAGTTTACAATCTAATGTCCCTATCACATTCACCCACACTAGGGTTAGGTTTATCAGGAGCCTATTAAGCAGCCGTTTTGTTGTGTGGGCAAAGGGCCGCCATTAGAAATCACGGGTCACGTACAAAAAAATTATCGGGCTTCCGCCAAAGATACCGTCCACACTGCAGCCCAGCTATTTTGCAAAGTGCAGCAGAGCCCCACTTGAGGCCCGGTACAGTAGTATCCCCCCTGATGGCGGCACTGTGTGGGCAGGAACCATAGTATCTGGAGGAACCCTACATAGA
Source organism: Xenopus laevis (assembly GCF_017654675.1). Taxonomy (NCBI): domain Eukaryota; kingdom Metazoa; phylum Chordata; class Amphibia; order Anura; family Pipidae; genus Xenopus; species Xenopus laevis. The sequence continues at coordinate 14,642,619 of NC_054378.1, forward strand.
GGGTGCCCTGCCTGGTATTGAAGCTAGGACGCCAGCTGGCCAAAGTTGCATGTACGGCTTAAAGAAGGATAGCTACCGAGTTTATTGCCAATAGATTAGCTACAATAGTGCAAACTAGAACACTATATTTACTCTGTAGAACGCTTTAACATCAGCAGCTCTAGAAGCTCTCTCAGTTTGTTTAGGATAGCAGCTGCCATGTTAGCTTGGTGTGACATCACTTACTGCCTTAGTCTCTCCCTGCACACTCATAGCTCTGGGCTCAGATTACAGCGGGGAGGGGGGAAAGGGAGAGAGGAGTAAATTGAGCATGCTCAAGAACTGCCCTGGAGGATTAAGCTGAAAACAGGATGTCCATGTGTACACAATAGAAGGGAAGAAATGCTGTGTTTCTTTTGAGAGAGGACTCAGATCAGTGTTACTTGATGGTTTACTGCTGTATTTATATAGACCTTCATGATATATCTAAAGGTGACCCGACAATTACGATCCTTTTTGGAAAAGATCTTTCCAAGAAAGATCGTTTGTTTCAATACACACGTGTAGCGCTGAATAGATATACAGATAGAAACAATAGAATTCTACCTGTCTCTGACGATTCAGCACTAACAATGCCCGATGTTTGGGTTCCTTCATAGGCACCAGATCAAAATTTTCCGTCCAACCCGACGTCTTCTTCCGATATCGGTCGGCTCTTTTCCCACCATACACGCACCGAATATCGTACGAAAATTCATTTGTATATACTGTGCGTCTATGGCCACCTTTACTCAGTTTCAGCCTTTCCTTCTCCTTTAAGGGGGACCGACGAATATCCCAGGGAAGAGGGAATCACTATTAGTAGGTTCCCAATGACAGCATCCTAAAAATATTAACCCTGTGTCTTCTGCATTCCCAGATGTGACCTTTCTAGTCTGCTCTTCCAGCTCACCTGCACTTTCCATGGCAGCCTGCATTAGAGCAAGATAACCTCAGTGCATTTGAGATGGAACGACAGACGACAACAGACCAGGAAGGTTAACAGGGCAATAACTTTGCTGCTATAACTGAAAAGCAGTAAAGCAGCCCTGGGTCTTGTAACTACAATTGGGTGGAAGGATGAGCTGGGTGAGTTAGAGTTCAACATAGTCGGTCCTGCTTTCTGTATGAGCTCCTATTACTTTAATTGTTTCGGGTAGCAATGGGTCACTTAGTGGCTTAGGGCATATACATCATTAGAAATAATGGCACAGAGTAACATCCAGTTGATTGGGAGTTTAAAGCTACTACTTGTCCTATAATCCCATTTTAGTGAAAAGCCAAATATTATTTAGGGGAAAAACGCCACGACTAAGCAAAGATAGAAAATAGTTTATTTTCTTTGCAATTCTTTCTTCACTCAGGGAAGGCAAAACCAGGTGAATTGGAACCCATCTGCTCGCTGTTTCGGAAGGAGCAGAACCAATGACCACTGACCCTGCACTGATAAGCGGCGCCGAGCTGACATTTAAAAATAAAAATCAAGAGGCTGGTAGCCCCATCTGCAGAGGCATTTGTATCCAAATTATCTTAGGAAAACAATCCCGCGGCTTATTTAACGCTCAATGGGGTATATTAAAGGGCAGCGAGGAACTGGCACGTGAGCTCGCTAAGCTCTGGAAAGGCTCGTGCCACAGGCAGCTTTGTGTGACCGGGGAAATGATTGCCATCTTAGGTGGAACCTGATGGCTAAGATTGATGGAACGGATGTAATTTAGAAACAGTAATTGTAAATATTAGGGCGGGTCCATGTGAGATGATGCTCATGCAGCGCTTAAAGCAACAGTTCAGTGTAAAAATAAAAACTGGCTGTGGAAAATAATAAATATTTTAGAAATATTATAAATGTTTCTAATATAGTTAGTTAGCCAAAAATGTAATGTATAAAGGCTGGAGTGACTGGATGTCTAACATAACAGCCAGAACACTACTTGCTTTTCAACTCTCTAACTCTGAGTTAGTCAGCAACTATAAGGGGGGCCACATGGGACATAACTGTTCAGTGAGTTTGCAATTGAACCTCAGCATTCAGCTCAGATTCAAATACAAACAATTATGACCCATGTGCCCCCCCCCTCCTGAAGTCACTGATTGGTTACTGCCTGGTAACCAATCATTGGAAACCAAGAGAACTGCAAAGCAGGAAGTAGTGTTCTGACTATTATGTTACACATCCAGTCACTCCAGTCTTTATACATTACATTTTTGCTAACTATATTAGAAACATTTTTTTTATTTTGCACAGTCAGTTTTTATTTTTATACTGAACAATTCCTTTAAAGGAAGTAAGTAGTAAGGTGGCATGACCTATAGTCATGTCTGGTTACCTAGATCAACACTGGGACAAGACACAGAAGATAAGCCCATGACTGTCCTTGGTGTCATCAGCAGGAAGCTCATTTTGATTGGCTGACCTACCAAGTAGCATTGTACAGAAAATCACACAAAACGACAAATGATATTCTAACTGCCCCATGCAACTTGGTAGTGCAGCCACACTTGTTGACCGTTGAAATTATTAGTTTGAGCAGATCCTAGTACAGGGGTTTCTTTACTGCCCATTACATAGGACAGAAGGCCAGTTTCTACAGCAACAAGACATTGGTAGATTAGCAACCTGGCATCAGTGCTGGACCCTTCACGAGGGGCACAAGAATTAAATGCCAGAGTTCTACTCATGCCGAGCCTTTTGCGGCTGGCATACAGCTCCCCTGGCTCTTATGTTGTCATGACAACCATATCACTGGTTTGCTTTTCCTCGTTACAGCGAGAGGTAATTGGGTTAATTATCCCCTCACCGAAAGGTTCAGTGACGCGCCCATTCAAAGGCATGCTGGAATAGTTAAAGATGCAACGGCTGCAAAAGTGATATGTTACCGGAGGCAAAAACCCACCTGGATCGAGCAACCCCCCCCCCAGGATAAAATAATCTGCTGAACAGAACATTCCGCACTGTGGGAAGCAAAACGGATTGGGTGGCCTGGAAATACAAGGGACTTCATAGAGAGCATGAAAAGGAGCACAAAGCAGAAACTAAGGCAGTGTACTAAATCTAACTAAAGAAGTTGCTAGAAATGTTGTACATTATGTTTTGTGTTTCTGTACCAGCCCAAGGCAACCACAGCCCTTTAGCAGTAAAGATCTGTGTCTCCAAAGATGCCCCAGTAGCTCCCCATCTTCTTTTCTGCTGATTCACTGCACATGCTCTGTGCTGCTGTCACTTACTGAGCTTAGGGACCCACTCACAATATACAGTACACATAGAATAGAAAAGTCACACTATTAATTGTTGATTAGTAATTAATACAGATAATTACTACATGGCAGAACAGAAACCGCTGCAATAAGCATCAGAATTTAATAATCAGCCCTGTAGCATCAGCTTATATTCAAGGGGAGCCTCATTTTCTGCTGGATAATTAGTGACGAGCCCTAAGCTTAGCTTCTCAACAGCCAATCAGAGCCCACTGAGCATGTGAGTGTCACAGACACTTTCCAAGATGGTGACCCCCTGTGACAAGTTTGAAGTCTTGGATCATTGCTGCTATTGACAAGCTGAAACTTTAGGCTGGTGCAATAAGTTCAGTATATAAAATATGGCATTTTTATCCATATTAATTTTTAGGGTTTAGTTCTCCTTTAACCCCTCATCAACAGCAACATATTTACCCAATAACCCAGTGCCCTGGGTCTTTCTTTCGGGGTTCAATGTGCAAACAGAGGTCAAAACAATGTATATTTAGATAAAGTTGAGTAGGAAGAATATGGGGTTTATGTTTACCTGCCAGAACTCTGTTGACAGAGGAGTGAGTGGCCAGTCCTGGCTGACCACGCTCATGGAAAATGCCAGCGTAAGGCAGATATTCCGGCAGCAGAAATCTCCTGTAGCAAAAAAAAAAGACAGAAAGGTAAAATGTGTGAGAAAAAAAAAGTATTATAGATTGTTAGGAAATAGGACTACCATTCAAAGGGGGTAGGGATAAAGCTGGGATTATGATGAACTTTTAGTTTGGATATTTAGTCCCTGATCCTGGGCAGGCAAGTTTATATGTGGCACTTACAAACAGACCACTGTGCCAGCCGAGGGGACTAAACATTTATTGAAACTGGAGGGCTCAAGTTTTTTTTATTGCAGCCTTATAAAGAAATACAGGTCAGTTAAAGGGGTTATTCACCTTCCATACACTTTTTTTCAGTTCAATTGTTTTCAGATGGTGGGAGGTCGGACATCGGGAGGTCGGACATCACTACAGCTCAGTAATTCAGGGACAGGCTCTTTTACAATTTTGCAACATTTAGTTGATCCATTTCTCAGCAGCATCTCAAGTATTAGCAACTACAGTAGAACCTCCATTTTACATTTTTCAGGGGACCAGAAAAAAATCGAAAAAAAAAATCCAGGAAAATGTAAAATCAGGGAAATGTATTATGAATAATATATTGGTGGGACCACAAAACAACAATGTAAAATGAGGGAAAACTTAAAATCAGGGGATGTAAACTGGAGGTTCCACTGTAATGTATCAATTCTAACAGCTGCCTGTAATGAAACCCAGAGATTCTGCTCAGCAGGGACAAAGATAAGAAATGTATCAACTAAATGTATCAATTTAGAACAGTTAACAGGGTCTGCGACCCCCCTCCCAGAGCTGCTTTAGAACAGGAGAGCCCATACTTTATTAATGTGAGATCTACTTGTAGTCTTGATATCCCATTATGATCTACACATCCATGAAAGCTTTATTAGCATTCTGTTGAACAGAAAACATTACTTAAATACTGATTTATGAAAAAATGTATAAGGTTATATTTAAAACACCCATTTTCTTATGTAACCTTAACATAATAAATATCTGAATGAAAAGCATGAAATAGGAGGGTGATTTAGACAAGCTGTTTGTTGACAGTGTCTTGCGATCTACTGGTCACCAGCTAAAGGTCTACTGGTAGATCCCAACCTACTTTTTGGGCAGCCCTGCTTTAGAAGGTGAAAAAGGACACTTAGAAAAAACGGTCACACATAGAAAATAGAAAGTAATTGGAAAAAGTTGTTATTTCGAGTGAACTATCTGAAAACAACTAGGTGTTTGAAGGTGAAGAACCCCTTTAAGACCCCTTTAAGCATTCGCCGGGGTTGTGATATAACAATAGTTGTGAAATAACAATAGAAAAATGTTTAACGGCAACGAACATATTACAGGCATGGGATCCACTATCCGGAAACCAGTTATCCAGAAAGCTCCAAAATACGGAATGGCTGTCTCTCATAGACTCCATTTTATCCTAATAATTCATATTTTTTAAAATTATTTCCTTTTTCTCAGTTATAATAAAACAGTAGCTTGTACTAAGATATAATTAATCCTTATTGGAAGCAGAACCAGCCTATTGGGATTATTAAATGTTTAAATGATTGTCTAGTAGACTTAAGGTATGAAGATCCAAATTACGGAAAGATGCATTATCCGGAAAACCCCAGGTCCCGAGCATTCTGGATTACAGGTCCCATACCTGTATATGTAATTTTAAAGGGAGGTTCTTGTTACTTACCTAGGTACAAAGCGCCCTAGGGATGGCGCTGACATGCGAGCATTTCGGGTAGTCCTGTGCCGAGAGCGGTCCCCATTGTCCCTGGGGAAAAGCATTAAAATGAATTAAGCAATGGCAGGTGGTGTGATTAGTTTAAAGACGGTAAGTTGCCATACGATGTTCCTTCAGTTTCAGCCTATAGCTGCTACATCCATAGGGCTACACCAACAACTCGTGCCCCAAACATGACAATGATGTGGTAAAACCCAGGGCTTAAACCAAGCATCTCCCAAAATGACCCTTTAAAGAAAAAGCATGAGAGCATCATGCTATTCCCAGGACACACATTGTGCATATTATGCATCATTCACTGTGCATCAAATATGGTCACAAAGCTGCTTCTCCTTCTGCTGGGAGAGAGTTAAGATGTCCTCTAGTAGTTGCTGTGACCATGTCCCATTTATTCATGTCTTTATTGTCAGCTTGACCTGATTCTTGCTTGAAAGCAACCAGATTCCTTTATAAAGTCGCCCCCTCGGCATGTTGCGGACTCAAGGAATGGCTGCAGTGAGAAATGTTCAGCCCTGTGGCAGTAAAGAGGTTAAAAGGGAACTATCGCAAGAAATTAAAATGTAATATAAGCTTCCTTATACTGAAGCAAGAAACTTTCTAAATACAATCAATTAAAAATTCTGCATTGTTTTGGAAATAATGAAGTTTATATTCACTATCCCTCCCACAGCATCTGTTTCTCTTAATTATCTCTTAATCCTAGCAGATGTATTAAAGGGATACTGTCATGGGAAAAACCTTTTTTTTTCAAAATGAATCAGTTAATAGTGCTGCTCCAGCAGAATTCTGCACTGAAATCCATTTCTCAAAAGAGCAAACAGATTTTTTTTATATTCAATTTTGAAATCTGACATGGGGCTAGACATATTATTAGTTTCCCAGCTGCCCCCAGTCATGTGACTTCAGTCACTCTTTACTACTGTAATGCAAGTTGGAGTGATATCACCCACTCCCTTTTCCCCCCCAGCAGCCAAACAAAAGAACAATGGGAAGGTAACCAGATAACAGCTTCCTAACACAAGATAACAACTGCCTGGTCGATATAAGAACAACACTCAATAGTAAAAACCCATGTCTCACTGAGACACATTCAGTTACATTGAGAAGGAAAAACAGCAGCCTGCCAGATAGCATTTCTCTCCTAATGTGCAGGCACAAGTCACATGACCAGGGGCAGCTGCGAAATTTTTTTTTAAAAAAAAAACGTTTTCCCGATGACAGGATTCCTTTAAGGTGGCCGATAAAAGTTGCCGACAGACTGATTCGGTTTATTGAGCCATGTATAGGGCCCTCCGACGGGGTTCCCCGATCGTTATGTGGCCGAAAGTTGGCCAGACGTCGATTGGAGGGGACAAAAAATCCCGTCGCATTGAGGACCACATCTGTTCGTTGATGCAAGGTGGGCATATCAGGTAGAGATCCGCTCGTATGGCCACCTTAAGTCCTCACTCAAATAACGGATTCCAGAACAATCCAAATAACTGCTTTTTGCACAAATTCTGCATGTAGAGAGACATGATGTCTGGTGATTTTAATGAAGTGAGCCCTAATACATCTTCTAGGCAAAAGGAGCCTTCCTATAAGATATATTGGATCTATTCAACACCCAACTCCTGAATAAAGACAGAATGATGAGAAACAGATGCTGAGAGAGGAATAGTGAAGATAAACTTGATTATTTCAGAAACCATATTGAATATTTAATTGATTGTAGTTAGAAGTTTCTTATTTCAGTATGTTGAAGCTTATATTTTCATTTTGGAGTTAGTTCCCGTTTAAGAAATGGATGGAAATGCTGTTGGTGAGTGCAAAGATCTGCCAGGTGCGCAGACAAATAGATGCTGTACCCGGCCCCATTGTAAAAGAACTGTCGGCTGCTGAGTGGGGAGAAAAGAGTTTTCCGAAGCCTTGTCAGTACCCTGTGGTTTTACATATCAAAGCTCATGTCTGACAATTCAACAGTGACACTTTATCTTCCCTTGCTAACAACTGTGCCCTGTATCGTCTTCATACACCTTCCCACATCCAACCCCTTCAGTGCCAGACTGGCTACTTACAGGGACCAACAAACCCTCATGTAGGCCCTTAGCAACCAGAGGACACAGAACACCTTGCCATTTGAGTGATTCTTTTTCTCCACTTCAAAGCCAAATAATCAAAGGGGAAGTTCACAGTTATGCATGCATATCAAAGGCATGCGCTTCTTTCCAGCTTTGAAATGGGGGTCACTGACACCAGCAGCCCTAGTACAAGTAAACACAGAGAGGTCCGTTTGTTGGATCTGCCCCCGATATGCCCACCTTGAGGTGAGCAATATCGGGCTGATCCGTTTGTGGGCCCTATGGCCCAATGATCGGATCATAATGAAAGGTATACGGGTGATCAGATTGTGGGATTTTTTTAGCCCTGTCTGATTGACATCTGCCTGACTCTCGGGCAGATATCGTTCAGGAAAGCCTGTCGGAGGGCCCCATACACGGGCCAATAAGCTGTCGACTCTGTCTGTCAGCAGCTTTTACCGGCCCGTGTATGGCCACCTTTAGTCAGAATTCAAATGGCCATAGATGTAGATATCCGCTCAGATCTCTCCCCGATATATGCCCACATTGAAGTGGGCGATATCGGGCTGATCCAATCGTGGGCTCTAGGGCCCAACGATCAGATCATAATGTATCCGATACGGGCGGTCGGATTGCGGGACCGCATACATGCGGCCGCATTCTGATGGGATTTTTTAACCTGCCCAATCGAGATCTGGCCAACTTTCTGACAGATATCGATTGGGGAAGCCCGTCGGATGGCCCCACAAACGGGCCAAAAAGCTGCAGACTCGGTCTGTCAGCATCTTTTATCAGCCCCTGTATGGGAGCCTTTAGGTACCTTCAAAAGAAGAATGTAAAATAAGCCATAACTCTGTTGCATCCTCTCTCTGGCTGTAAGTAGTTTGCAAGCTCCATATTAATAACACCAGTTAAAGCAGGGAGGGCCGTTATATCTTTGTCCTGTTTACAAGCCGAGATTTCAAGGGAAAGAAATATTGTCTCATGAAAAGGGGAGAGAACTGGCACACTCTAACATAGGAGTTGCTTTGGGCCAGCCGAATAGGATTATTTCATCTGTCCCTATTACATCAGGAATACAGATGACACGCTGAGAGGCGAAGAGACGAACACAAGAGGCAGGAACGTTCATTTATTAATAGCGTGTGCCTGTTTATGCCCGCACAGACATTCATGCAACGCAGTGGTTGCATTTATATTGCAGAAAGTCACTGTCCCTGGTGATCCCTGAGAGTAAAAGGAATATAAGAGACACGAAGGAAACACAGGATGAGACGAGATAAGAACAAGCTCTAGGCCTGCTTCTCCTTCTCTTATCTGATTAAAGTGCTGAATAGTTTCTCTTAGTGAAAAGAACAGTAACACCAAAACATGAAATTGTTTTAAAGGAATGACAACGAAATGTACTGTTGCTCTGCACTGGCAAAACTGGTGTGTTAGCGTTAGAAATACTACTATAGTTTATATAAACAAGCTGCTGTGTAGCCAGTAGGGTTGCCACCTTTTTTGAAAAAAATACTGGCCTTCAAGCATTTTTTCCCTATTAATAACATGGGGTCAAGGATAATTTTTACAGGTCAGGCTGGTAAAATACCGGCTAGGTGTCAACCCTAGTAGCCACTAGCTGTTGCAGAAGAAAAACAGAATTTATTTCCGGTCACCTGCAGTACCACTTGCAGTACCAACTGGCCAGTTTTGACAGGTGGACATCCTTTACACAAGATCCACTCCGGACCAAGTCCTGACTGAGAATTAAAATAGGCCCTGGCATTTCAGGTACACAAAGGCCCAATCAGCCCACATAGAGGCCCAAACAGCTCCCACCAGCCAACTAAATAGTGACTTTCTATGGGACCTTATAGCAGCCTCTCTGGCATTTGCCAGAACCCACAGATTGCCAGTCCGGGCCTGCTCCGGACAGACCCAGATACTAGTCCTTCAACACAAAAACTTACATGAGGCTTCTCATCCACTGATCGCCTGCCCCTTGCATAAATATATACCCAGCTAATCGCTCTCCCATCCATCAATGCCTGATCCAGAATATACTTTTCAGTTGTCACTTTGTATTTTTTGGATGGAATAATCAATGTTTATTTTCAGGGTCACGGGACTATGAGAAATATAGCAATAATATGGGTTACACTCACTCAAACTCCTCAAACTCTAAATCTCCAGTCTCCATTGATCCCTGAGTCTCACTGGAGGATGAGACGGCAGAGGTGCGCAGGCGGTTCTGCTGGTAGCGCATAGAGCGTTGCCTTATACTGTCCCTCCGTGACAGGTACTGGATCATCCTTTGTGCGTAGTAGGCAGCTGGAGACAACCTGGAAATGAACAGCACCACACAGGCACGGTTAGCTGTCACCGCCAACAAAAACGGGCAGCAAGAAGTATATAACACAGGTTTACTTTTCCTTTAATCTTTTCGATGAAGAATACAAATGGAAAAATAAAGCTGTAGGTGCAGTGAGTAGAAAGATAATGCCACAGCATTCTTCAAATAAAGAGAAAGTTAAAGGACCAGTAACATCAATTTTCTTTATTTATTTCTTTATTTACCGAAACTCCGCTTGCGCTCCTCTTCAGAAAGGCGATCCATCGTGCGGCGCTCAATTTTTCCTCCCTGCTTTCCTTATAGGAGATAGCCAGGGAGGAGAAATCAAGCGCCGCATGATGGATCGTCGTTGTGTCGCCTTTTCTAAAGAGGAGTGCAAGTGGAGTTTCGGTAAGATATTTCTTAACAAAGACTAAGCGATTTAAAAGTTGAATATGTCTGTGTTTTTTTTTTTTAATTCTACACCAACTAATTTTTTAATAAAAAAAATTGATGTTACTGATCCTTTAACACAGCGAGAGGATTTTTTTTTTATTACCTGGCTGGGTCAGGGTAGATTGGATGCTCTCGAGAGCCGGTAGTATCATATCTGGACAGAGAGATCAATGAAGACTCCAAAAGCCTCCTAGAAGGTAGAGAAATAAAGGTCAAAACACTGAGTAGATTCACATATATGTTCATGCATTTACACAGCCATCAAAAAATTTTTTGCCAGTATGTATTATGGGAAGAATAAAAGTAAAAAACACAAACTATTTCCTTGGAATAAAAAGGATTATTAAGAAATACCCCCCATGGATGTTATTAGCACATGAGAACACCTTTAAAAACTTCTCTATCTGTGTATAGGTGCTGCCATACCAACTAGCCATCATTTTAACTTGCACCAAGATTTTTAAACTACAGGTAAGGAATAGTTACTCCAGCAGGTTCAGGGCCTGGGGTTTTCTGGATAACAGATCTTTCCGTAATTTTCATGCATTAAATCTACTAGTAAATCATGAGTGTTGGTAGGGCATTTTGGGAAGCAGGCCTTTCCAAAGTAGATAGCAGCTCTCCCATATAGCATTATAAGCAGGCCTTTCCTCAGTGCATCAAGGGTATATATAAATGGGTTTAGTTGTCCTTTAAGTAGCAAGAGGCTTGTGTTAAAAGACACAGGAGGAAGGAGGTCCCTGGCCAACAGAGCTTACAATTTCATTAGCAGAAAATAGCAAGACAGGAGACCTATCTAAACCAAGCCGATATAAATAGCTGTTTGCAGTGACCCCATGTGACTAGATGCCCTATAATCAGGGTTATCATCCTTAATCGCTTTCCCTTTGATGTTGTGCTGTTTAACAAGAGCCACTGGAAATATAATAGAGTAGCATAATAGCACATTAGAGTGAATAACAAATCTGAGAGCAGCTACTGAGGTCAGGGTTGCTTCTGCCTAATTTCAGGGATACTGACAGCAAAATAGCAGGATATGCTTGTTACGAATAATTAAACGTTAATTATGTTTTTTAGTATGCATTTCTCCCTTACAGCACAGATGCCACCCAACAGTTCTTTTCCTTTGATGTTTAAGGGGTAATATCGACATTCAGTGCTTGGGTTTGCCTGAAAAAAATGTATATGGCCAAAATCAGACTTATCCAGCCGACATGCCCCCAGGCAAGTGATCCACTGGGCAAGTAAAATCTGCCAATTTGCCATCTTCAGAGCAGTGAAGCAGATTATTGGGGCCCTTCCAATATCGATCTTAAAATCAGTAAGCTTTCCATTTGGCAGGTTTGAAAAATCCTTTTGGGCATTGATTTGGGGGTTGATCACCTTTGAATTAATTTTTAACATGATAAGGAGAGTGATATTCTGAGACCATTTGCAATTGGTGAAATTTTTGAGTTATTTAGCTTTTTATTCAGCTCTCTGGTTTGCAATGTCAGCAATCTAGTTGCTTGGGCCCAAATTATCCTATCAACCATGGATTGGTTTGAATAAGAGACTGGAATATGAATAGAAGAGGCCTGAACACAAAGACAACTAACAAAAAAGTAGCAATTACATTAAATTTGTGACCTTACAGAGAATTTTTTTTTTTTTTAAGGGTCAGTGACCCCCATTAGAAAGCTGGAAAGAGTCAGAAGAAGAAGGCGGCAAATAATTCAAAATCTGTATAAAAAAAAAAAAACAATGATGACCAGTTGAAAAGTTGCTTGGAATTAGCCATTCCATAACATACTAAATGTTAACTTAATGGTGAACCACCTCTTTAATAGGTTTCATTATCCCCAAGTTTACCCAGCATGTCGATAGATAACAATACATTCATTTAATTGTCTTGCCAAACAAGTGACTCTGCTTTTCTCCCAAAACTTCCAAAATGTCCTTCTTTTGATCGGTGCTCTGTTCTTTGTCATTGATCTGCATGTTTTTATTGCCAGGCTGTATAAACAAACCCCTTCCAACCAAGCTTATTTAAATGCATCCCATATAGACCAGGGGTCCCCAACCTTTTTTTACCCATGAGCCACACTCAAGTATAAAATAATGTTGGAGAGCAACAAGAGCATGAAAAAAGAACTTGGGGCTTCTAAATAAGGGCTGTGATTAGGTATTGGTGGCCCTTATATGGACTTGCAGACAACAGGATGCTCTGTTGGCAGTACTTGTGTTTTTTTATGCAACTAAAGTTTGCCTTTAAGTCAGGAATTTAAAAAGAAGCACCTGCTTGGAGGACATTGGGAGCAACATCCAAGAGGTTGAAGAGCAACATGTTGCTCACAAGCTACTGGTTGGGGATCACTGCTATAGACTATATCACATAACCCAAGACCCCACTCTCAGTCACTGCTGTAAGTGTTCTACATATGAATGGACTGGACGGATTATCTGTCACTGGCAGAACTGTGTCAGCATGACAAACTACCAGCAGACATTCTTAAAGGAACAATGCAGCTCAGTAGAATAGAAAATTATATTATACTAGGGATGCACCGAATCCAGGACTGAACTGAATTCAAATTCTAATTTGCATATGCAAATTAGGGACGGGGAGGGAAATCCCGTGACTTTTTGTCACAAAACAAGAAAGTAAAAACTGTTTTCCCTTTACCGGTTCGGTATTTGGCTGAATTTTTCCCAATGGATTCGGGGGTTCGGCCAAATCCAAAATAGAGGATTCGGTGCATCCCTACACATACCTATCACAAAGACTATATGTGGACACCCCTTCTCATAACTGGAGTTGCTGCTGTTACAGAACAACTGCACCATACATTGACTCTTCCATGCTTGCTAATTGGTGGACTGCTGCTTCTTGTGAAACCCAACAACTTTCAGGCAGTGATTCAAAACAAATTTGGCACTGATGGGGCGCTATTCCATTGGCGTGTTGATCATGACATCACGTGGTATCGTTATTATAGCAACCAATATGGCAGGAACAGGCCAACAGAGACCCCATCTACAAAGTACATTTTCAAAATTAGTGCTAAACAGGGTTTATTTCCCTTTAAAGAAGAACTAAAACTTAAAATGATTATGGTTAAAAATGCCATATTTTATATACTGAACTTATTGCACCGGCCTAAAGTTTTAGCTTGTCAATAGCAGCAATGATCCAGGACTTCAAACTTGTCACAGGGGGTCACCATCTTGGAAAGTGTCTGCAGCACGCAAATGCTCAGTGGGCTCTGAGCAGCTGTTGAGAAACTAAGCTGGGTCGTCGCAAATTATCAAGCAGAAAATGAGGCTGGTCTGTAATATAAGCTGATGCTACAGGGCTGATTATTAAATTCTAATGCTAATTGCACTGGTGTATGTGTTGCCATGTAGTAATTATCTGTATTAATTACTAATCAGCCTTATATTGTGACATTTCTATTCTATGTGTACTGTATATTGTGAGTGGGTCCTAAGCTCAGTAAGTGACAGCAGCACAGAGCATGTGCAGTGAATCAGCAGAAAAGAAGATGGGGAGCTACTGGGGCATCTTTGGAGACACTGCTCTTCCCTGCTAAAGTGCTGTGGTAAAGTCCTGCAGTGGATCGGGTACCCACGGGTTACCCGCAAAAAAACAGTACCCTGCGGAAGGAGAGTAAGCTTTTCAGGTGTGGGTATAGATGCGGGTCTGCATTGTCGGGTTGCGAGTCTCTTCCTGCTGCACCTTCCCTCCACTTGGCTCCCCCTCCCATATGACTTCCGGCACAGCTCTCCTCTCACATCACACGGCGCGCTTCTGTCCCTCTCGGGCACTTCTGATGATGTCACATCCGGTTTGATGGTAGTCAGCGGGTTGCGGATAAGGCAGTTGCGGGTCGGGTGCAGGTAGTGGATGAAAGTGGGTAAATATGCGGGTAGCGGTTGGATTGCGGGTCTTAGAAATTGGTTCAGTGCAGGACTCTAGGCTGTGGTTGCCTTGGGCTGGTACAGAAGCCTAAAACATGTACAACATTTCTAGCTACTTCTTTAGTTAAGCTTTAGTTCTCCTTTAAACTGAGAAAGCAAGTCAGGTGGCAATAGCACATTGGCTCAACACTAGCCAGAAGCTTAGTAATAGTCTAGAGCCCCTTTGCGCTGAATTATATGCCTAGGCCCCTCCAGTGAGAAATGTCATTAGGGAAACTAAGCTAAGCTGGCCTGATTGACGCCTAATACCACTGCTCGGCCATCTCTGGATTGGGGGGTAAATGGAATTTGTTAGAGGACTCTGTGCTCGGTGATCCCAGGCACTCAAGTCTTCCTGCACATCCAAATGCCAAGTTTCTAATTCCATTAAATGGAGAATCTCCAGCTGCAGGGAGTGGATTTTCCGCCTGTAGACAAGACAGAGGAGAAGAATGAGGGAAGGAGGCTTGAAGAACTGGAGGGACTTGGCGGGGAGACGGCTGCTGGAAGAATAAAAAGAAGATGGCATGCTTTCTTCTCACCCACCGAAAAACTGAGGGATAAAATGAGAAGGGACAGAGCTTGCCAAGTTTTTCAGAGGCGCTCATGTACAAGGCGGTCATAGCATGAGCCAACTCAACATGCCAAAAAACACGCAAGGGTGGGACGCGAGCAGAAGAGCTTGGATTAAAGATGAAGCTGCGCCTTTGTTTTATTGTTTTTTTAATCAAGAAGATGTAACCTCTAAGGCCACCTTGGCAGGGTAAGGGCTGCAATACCCTGTGATCCAGAGGCCTAACCAAAATGTTGTGTATTGCTTCCTATGATATAAAGGTTGAAAATGAATGTGTACAACAGGACGTGTTATAGGCTAGTGCCCTCCATTGAGCCGAAAAGGTATTCCTTCCCTAGCATGAGCTGCTAGATCTGTATAATATAGTTTGTATTAGGCCTTATTAAGGGACACAAATATGGCAGTGTTTGACATCATTGGCCAGAAGTTAATGACAGAGTTTAATGACGGAGTCTAATGACACATTTTTCAATTTATATATAAAGAAACTGAACACATCCAATATATAATCCATATGGAGATGGTACAAATATTTATCCCAAAGGCATTGCAGTGTTCTATCTCGATCACCTATTTATGGAGAACCATGGACAATGTTCAGCTTCTTTATGTGCAGCTCTGCCATTACATATCGTAAGAGGGATGTACTGAACAGGATTCTGCTGAATTCCAGAATTGGATAAAGTCAGGACTGTTCACTTAAACCTAAACTATGCTTTTAATCCATCACGCACAAAGATACTATAAGGTGCAACGTAGGGAATGACCGCCTTTCCATTGTTCTGGTCGTTTGGGCTCTTCTTCACTTTCTCATCTTTCTGCTTCAGTCTTCTTCTGCACCTTGGGGGGTGTTCCCTTAAATTTGGGCAGGTCCATGTGCAGTTTTAAATTGCTAAAGGGCAGCCCTGAGAAGCTAAAAGAAGATGGCATTCTGCAAGCGTACCCCAAGCTGGAGCATTTACATGAAGAAGAAGAGCACCAGCCTGGGTTAAGCAAATAGAATCAGTGGGGTTTGCTTAATAACTTGGCTAGCCTGGTGATTTTACCTTATTACCTTGTACAGGTATGGGATCAGTTATCCGGAAACCCGTTATCCAGAAAGTCCCGAATTACGGGAAGGCAGTCTCTCCTAGACTCCATTAAAATAAAGTAATCCAAATTTTTAAAAATGATTTCCTTTTTCTCTGTAATAGCAACAGTATCTTGTACTTGATACCAACTAAAATATAATTAATCCTTATTGGAAGCAAAACCAGCCTATTGGGTTTATGTACTGTTTACATAATTTTCTAGTAGACCAGGTATGAAGATCCAAATTACGGAAAGATCCATTATCCGGAAAATTCCAGGTCCCAAGCATTCTGGATAACAGATCCCATACCTGTATTTACAAAGTACGGACAGATTTCCACAGGGCCTTACTGAGATTATACATCATTCCCATGAGTCCCTGCCCCGGTACAGTTTACAATTTAAGGTTCCTACACCACACATACTAATGGCAGTTTCTATCACAAACCAATTAACCTTCCTTTGTGTGGGAGGAATCCTACAAGAACAAGGGGAGAACATACAAACACCTTGCCCTAGTTGGAATTGAACTCAGGACCCCAGCATTGCAGTGCTGCCAAAAGAGCCGCCATGATGCTCATTACTTTAAAAAGTACTGGACAGTTAAAGGTAACAATCCTGTTTTTAGAGGATTAAACTTTTATCTAAAATTTGCATATGCTAATTAGGGATTAGACTTGGTTCCATGTTCGGCTGAATCTTTTGTGTTGAATTCAGTATCCTGAATCCATTAAAAGGTACTCCTGCTGCATCCTGCAATCATTGGTTTGCCTTACATGCTGGATAAAGCACAACGTGCCCTGCAGCCTACAAAATTCACTGTATTCTCCCCAAGAGGAAAGGAAATGTTCGGCGGAATGAATAGTTGGGAAAAGGAGGTTATTCAGCATCGGAAAGACTTTTTTCTTCATAACTCAAATCTAGCCGCTGTTTCACAAGCCCAGGATTTTCCTTTTGATTTAGGCAGCTTTTGTGCTCGTCCTCTCATTAAGTGTTCCATTTTTCCCCGAGATTGGAATTTACATATCCTATTAGGGCGAACAAAAGAAACAGCAGCACTGGCAAGCCTAGTCTGCATTCAGAGGCGCCCCCCCCCCCAATTCGGAAAGGATAGGAGATGCAGGCAACTATTCCAAAGAACGGAAGAATGGAATTGAGGCCAGGGAAAGATGCTGAATTGTGTTTAACTCTGCTAAACTTATCAGTGACAGCAGGTTTCAATACGGCGCGGCATAAAAAATGCAACAAACTGCATGGTGCCTAGAGCTAAGCTTCTTTAGAAAGGGCACAGATAAAGGGAGAGAAGAGAAAGCAGGGGACAGATAAGAGAAGGAGAGGAGAGGGCACAGTGATGGATGAAGAGACAGAATGGGAACGGCAATAAAGGCAGGGTACATGGACTGTAGGCCTTTAGATATGGACAGGTAAGTGGAGAAGGTAAAAGGTGGAAAGGAGAACATGACATGGAGATGTCAGAAGATGAAATGCAGAAGATGAAACTTCTATTGTCCCTGCTCCAGTGATCTTACAATCTGAGGTTCCTATCACTAGGGTCAGTGTTATCATGAGCCAATGAACCTGTCTGCATGCTTCTGGTAACGTGGGAGAAACTACAAAGGTTGCGTTCACGCTTCATTACATACCATACCTGTTGGGTAAGAACTTGAGGTTTTATGAAACTTTTAGCAAACTTTGTCACACAATATGACCCTATAGCAGTGGTCTCCAAAGCTAGAGACTGAGGGTTGCAACCTGATGGCCAGTCAGTGTGAGATGAAGAGCCTGCCTATTTACTCAGTTCTTAAATGATTAATTATGGTGAACTCTGAGCTGAAAGCAGTTTTTCCTTCCAGATATAAATAGAACTGCGGCAGAAATAGCAATGTGCGGAACAGCAAAAATACTATACAAGTATGGGACCTGTGTTTTTTGTTTTTTTTTTGGATCTTCATACCTTAAGTCTACTAGAAAATCATGTAAACATTAAATAAACCCAATAGGCTGGTTTTGCCTCCAATAAAGATGAATTATATCTTAGTTGGGATCAAGTACAAGCTGTACTATTACAGTTATATTATTACAGGGAATAAGGAAATCATTTTTTATGCATTTTGATTATTTGGATAAAATGGAGCCTATGGGAGATGGCCATTCCGTAATTCGGGGCTTTCTGGATAACGGGTTTCCGGATAATGGATCTCATACCTGTACTATGGCATCCAGAATCTCCATTAAGAGTATAATTTGTGCACCATGAAAGAAGCTATCCCTAGCAAGTCTTGCTTAGCAGCACTGCTGCGTTCCATAGGGCATTGCGTTTCCTCTCCAACAAAACTAAAAGCAGGCGATAGCAAGGAAGGGTATCTCAAACTAAAAAAAAAAAAAAAAGCGATCTGTGGTGGGTAGCACTAGTTCCGATACCACGTGTGCCATCTTGAGTAGCAATATTCCCGATTGAACTAACCCTAGTGTGTGTGAATTTAGAGATTGTAAGCTCACGTGGGCAGGGACGGACCTATGACTGGAATATGTTGACACTATATAAAGATAATAATGAAATAACTACAGTACCTGACTGGTAGGGTCATAATTAGCTTTATTTAGTCATTTTCTGCCCCTAGAGGTTTGTGCAAGTGACTGTGTAGCACCTGCCCACTCAGTGGATATTCCCTCCCAGCCAAGAGCGCGTGGATGTTTTACCCACCCTTACCAGAACCCCAAGAGCTTACAATCCTTTCCCACGTGTCAATAGCTTGCCTTAAAGCGTACTGGTCACCTACACATTAAAAGCTGTATAATAAAAGTTGTTTGCAAATTAAACATGGAACCCAAATTCTTTTTGTCATTAAAGCATCCATACCTGACATTTAAATATCTGAGCTGTCAATCAAATATTACCTGCCCCGCCTTTATGCCTGAGGCATAGAGGTGGCGCAGTCAGTTACTTTCACTTTCCATTCAGCACTCCCTAGGTGTCACTGCTCTCCTCACATTCCCCCTCCCTCCTAATGCTCTTTAATTGTGTAGGACACGGTGTATGGGCATTAGGTCCCCCATTCTGGTGCATACACAAGATTTTGAGGTGATACACAACTTGTCTTAATAACATTGTCCACAAAATGGCTTCTGCCTGCGTGCTGTAATTTTGTAATTCCAACACAGAAGGAAACAAAATGTGAATTATAAATGTAGTGTAAGTAAATTTTATTTTGCTCAACTAACATGATAGAAAATAATTTGGAATTATTTCTTAGGGTGACAGGTCCCCTTTAAGTATGTCTGAATATGGATTCTGCTGTACTGCTCAGTGCCTACATGTAACTGCTAATTGCATATGCACCACTAGAATCACCTTAGGGCTTTAGCTGCAATTTAAAGGGACACGAAGGGGATTCCATTCTTACCCAAATGCAGGGTATATTTCCTATTAAAAGTGTTATGCTATAGATGGAGCTACTCTAAGCAACTGTTAAATCGGTATTCTTTACTTATTTGGTTTTAGATTTAGCATCCTTTCTATGCTGCCTCTTGTAACCGAAAAAAATGCCATGGGGTTGTCAGGGGTCACTAATCCTGGTAATCAAAA
Organism: Xenopus laevis; assembly: GCF_017654675.1. NCBI lineage: Eukaryota > Metazoa > Chordata > Amphibia > Anura > Pipidae > Xenopus > Xenopus laevis. The sequence continues at coordinate 14,662,241 of NC_054378.1, forward strand.
TACAGACAAGTGGCTTCACTTATAGGGTGATGGCAGAGGGGTGCATTGGGGTCCGTGGGCGAAAAAGAGCCAAATCATACCATAGCCACGGCATATACAACACTTCAATTTCTCTTTCTATGGAGGAAAAGGTATTTTCGGGTGCTTTGTACTGTGGGAGAGGTGCACAGATTCTCTGAAAAGCAGAGGGGCTTTAAAGGAGACCTATCACCCAGACCTGAAAATCTTTATAATGAAAGTCCTTTTGAAATTAATCATGAAACCCAAATAATTTTTTTATTAAACCAACCATACTGGTTATAAACGTATTTTAAACTCTCAGCTGTCAATCATATATTGCCTGCCACTCCTCTATGCTTTAGGCATAGAGGCGGGGCAAGCAATTACTTTCACTTTCCATTCTGCAATTTCTAGATGTCACTGCATTCCTTACATTTCCCCTCCATCTCCAATATTTAATTTTGTAGCCAGTGCATGGACATGGGCATCAGGTGCCCCATTTTGGTGCATAAACAAGATTTTGGCATGATCTAAAGTTTTTCTTAATAACTGTGTCCACAAAATGGCTGCTGCATGTTTCAAGTGATTGTGAATCCCAAGACTAAAAGAAACAAGATTTAAATAATTTATTTAGTGTAAGTGAAGTTTATTTTGCTTGACGTAACATCATAAAAAAGAATTTAGATTTTTTTTTAAGGGTGACAGGTCCCCTTTAAGCCCCAGAATCCATTCCTTCTCAATGGAACAAGGTAAGGGAGGGGGTTGAATGACTCTGTGAGCCTAAAGGGAATGGGTAAATCTGTGCAAGACAGACTATCATGGTGTCCTCTCAAGCAGTTTACATTTACTGAAAATAAAGTGGTTACGCTTCAGATATATTATGTATATCCCAACAATTGGAGATGTTTGTGTTCCTATAGCAGGTCTCCCTTCCCACAAGTCATCAGCCAGACGTGCTTAGCTCATTAAGCCTCCATTAAGCAAACCATTAACCTCGCACCTCTGATTAGTCGTGTGTGTCGAGCCTCTCACTTTCTATTTCGGTGGAATCCTGTAATCAAAACTGCACCTTGTCTGTCTGTACAGAGAGGGCCTGCCTTCCGTAATTACCGGAACGGAGAGATGTGTACAACATGTAATTTGATGTAACGGACAAGCTAGAGAACACGGCGATATATAAAAACTTAGGAGTATACGCCCAGATAAACAAAGGAGCAGATGTATGGAAACTGATCTAAAAATCTATACTGATAAAAGCTGCCAATGCGATCCCCATGAACAAGTCAGCAGTTTATTGACCCATTTTGGTAAACTTTCCAAAAGCCTGACGATGACTTTGCAGCCACATATCTAACAGGTGGAGAAAGAAATTTTATGACATAAGTTCCCTTTAAAGGAGAACTAAACCCAAAAAAAAAGAATGTGGCTAAAAATGCCATAATTTATATACTAAACCTATTGCACCAGCCTAAAGTTTCAGCTTGTCAATAGCAGCAATGATCCAGGACTTGTCACAGGGGGTCACCATCTTGGAAAGTGCTCTGAGCAGCTGTTGAGAAGCTAAGCTTAGGGGTTGGTCTGTAATATAAGCTGATGCTACAGGGCTGATTATTAAATTCTGATGCTAATTGCACTGGTTTCTGCGCTGCCATGTAGTAATTATCTATATTAATTACTAATCAGCCTTATATTGTGACATTTCTATTCTATGTGTACTGTATATTGTGAGTGGGTCCCTAAGCTCAGTAAGTGACAGCAGCACAGAGCATGTGCAGTGAATCAGCAGAAAAGAAGATGGGGAGCTACTGGGGCATCTTTGGAGACACAGATCTTTACTGCTAAAGGGCTGTGGTTGCCTTGGACTGGTAAAGAAGCTCAAAACATAATGTATAACATTTTTAGCTACTTCTTTAGTTAAGCTTTAGTTCTCCTTTAAAAAGCCTTGCAGCGAGTGTCAGACTACGGATGCTTTTCTTTTAGTTAGTCTGATGTCTGAGCAACAGATGAAAGACTACACATATAGATCAAACACAAGTCAGGTGTTGAGAATCATCAATAGGATAGCTGTTGCAAAAAATATCCTAATATCTCTGCATCAGCAAAAGGAAAGATGCTGAGAATTGCAGTTTTGCTTTATAAGTGCTAACGGTTGCCTCAAGCACGACTATAGGGTGATGTAGATTAATTTATGACTATTATTTGACTGATTTGGGTCTACTTTTATTTCAGCCATGTGCATCATAATCATGCCAAAGAAAATATGTGGGGTGCATATGGCTACTGTAGTAATCAGGGTACACCAGACTTGAACTTATAAATTGGCTGCACACAAGGCAGCCAAACAAGCAGGTATGGTCATGGATTTAAAGGAGAGCTAAACTCGAAAAACGAATATGGCTAAAAATGCCATATTTTATATACTGAACTTATTGCACCAGCCTAAAGTTCCAGCTTGTCAATAGCAGCAATGATCCAGGACTTCAAACTTGTCACAGGGGGTCACCATCTTGGAAAGTGTCTGTGACACTCACATGCTCAGTGGGCTCTGAGCAGCTGTTGAGAAGCTAAGCTTAGGGCTCGTCACTAATTATCCAGCAGAAAATGAGGTTTGTCTGTAATATAAGCTGATGCCACAGGGCTGATTATTAAATTCTGATGCTAATTGCACTGGTTTCTGTGCTGCCATTTAGTAATTATCTGTATTAATTACTTACCAGCCTTATATTGTGACATTTCTATTCTATGTGTACTGTATATTGTGAGTGGGTCCTTAAGCTCAGAAGATGGGGAGCTACTGGGGCATCTTTGGAGACACAGATCTTTACTGCTAAAGGGCTGTGGTTGCATTGTGCTGGTACAGAAGCCCAAAACATAATGTACAACATTTCTACCTACTTCTTTGGTTAGGCTTTACTCCTCCTTTATAGAAGGTCTCTCTCTGCATCACTCAAATACTGCAACGGCATGTGTCACTTTATGATCCTGACAGCAGTGTTTTGCAAAAAGGCTGCATAAGCAACCCAGGCTAAGTGCTGGCTCTTCTTTTTGGGTCTGGAGCAAACCAGTTATTTTATTTCTCCTCTAGGTTAACAGTATCCCTTTAAATAAAGGTAGCAATAAAAAATTGCACACTGTGTAAAATACTGTCCCAGATTTATTAATTCCACAGATAATCTAATCAAGAGAATCTTCATGCTAATTGAGACTGCAGAAAGTCAGCATTATGAGCTGTCCAAAGTAATATCTTTCAATGGGGTACCGTTAGGATTTGATAATTGCATATCAACTTCATACAACAGCAGACCATGTAATTAAATTGGCAGATGGGCCCCCACGTAAGGGCTTCACAAAATGATGCTTTGGGGCTGCCTTCCCACCGGTTTCTGGGAGAATGGTGGGTTAAACTATTTTCAGAACTCCATATTTTATGAGGACGACTAGCTCAATTGTAAATGGTACAATCTATAGTTGCTCTCATATGGCTATGCTTCAAATCTTGAGGTCAGTGTCTATAGCTCGCATTTATGGGAAATGTGTTTCTTCCTTTGCAGAAATTACAAATGTCCTAGATAAAATCTCTTCTCCAGAGCGTTGCAATGAAATCCCCCTGGGTCAGTGGCTGGTCCTATTCTACAGATGGCTAATCACGTGCAATGAGGCATCCTGCTACCCTGCAGCGCCACCTTGTGGTAAAGACAACAACTGTAATTTTATAGGGGTGCAACAATCTAGGATTTTATGGTCCAAAACTAGATCAGTGCTGCCCAACATTGACACTGCAGGCCATAAAAATCCCTTCTGGTGAATGGTCCTCCAATTGAACAGCCCTGTTCTAGATTTGTCTCATGAAACAGTTGACAATGGCTTGTTAAAGGAGAAGAAATGTCTTCTTCCACTCGGGGGTGCCAAATGTTAGGCACCTCAAAGTGATTGTATATACTTACCTGAAACCCCGGGCCAGTGCTCCTATCAGGAGAAAACTGCACTGGCCCGGGGTTCTTCCAGCGAGCACCGCGGAGCAATCCTCTTCAAATTTCCCGGGGCAGACGAATGCGCAGTAGAACTAAATAGCCGACCTTTTAGTTAAAGTTCGGCTTTTCGCTCTACTGCGCATGCGCAGCCGAGAAAAGAAAGAAGAAGCCGGAAGAGGAACGCCTAACATTTGGCACCCCCAAGTGAAAGAAGACTTTCCTTCTCCTATAACACCAGTATCAAAGCACATCATTCCACATGCAAAAGAACCAGCAGTCCCCCCTGTCCTACCTTCTGAGAGAGTCGTCCTCTGTGCTCTCCTCCTGCAGATCCTGTGGTAAGGCCTCTTGGGATACATTCGGAGCTCTGCTAACAGATGCGGGTTGGCTATAGACACGCTCCCAGTGTCCAGTTTCTGGGTTATACACCACTCCTACTGTTCTCTCCTCCTGTGTAGTCCCATTTTCCAGGCGGCTACTGCTTGCCGCCATGCTCCCTAGGTCCACTCTATCCACCCCGGCCGTTCCAGTATGATCTGTGCTGCCAGCTGCAAGACCAGCCTGGAAAGAGCTGGGTGGAGGAATGGGTGGAGGCTGCCAGGCTGAGGTACCTGCTGTCTCTGGATAAGTTGGTGGGGTCCTTTCCCAGCGCAGTGTGTCATTGTTGAAGGTCAGCAGGTTGTGGCACGCACGGCAACGATTAATGTGTCCACGGGGCTGGCTGGAGGTGCTATCTCCTGCATGAGCTTGTGGGGGCTGATGAGATGTTCCAGGCTGCTCAGGTTCTAAATTGTTGTTAAGCATCTCGTGAGTCTGTCCCTGTGTTGTTCCCGATGCTCCTGGCTCCAATTCATGAAGCCTGTCATACTCAAGGAAGAAGCGCCTCAGGTCACACTGAAGTTCAGTTCGAGTGGTTGAGGGGTGAACAGGTGGTGGTGCCCCAGAGCTGTCAGATTCAGAGCTAGAGAATCCTCTCCCCTCTGTTGCGGAGGTGTATACAGAAGAGGATGTTTCTCCCTCCTGTTGTCGCAGAACTGACAAGAGGCTGACAGAAGAGGCACTCGTCCTGGGTGGTGGCATGGGTTCCAGCTCTGGCCGAGGTCCCATACTCAGCACAGTGCGAGTCCATTCAGAACCAGCCAAATCAGTGGGTGGTTGCTGATAGCGAGAAGGCTGCCCTGTAAGTGACCGGCGGGTAGGTCCCAGGCTCAGGTTACGCAGTGTATTGCCGGCTGTGCTGCTGTGCACGCTGCTAAAGGCAGATGGGTGGCTCAGAAGACCATGATCATGTTGAGCTGAGGATTGGTGCTGCTGCTGCTGCCGCTCTAAGGAGTGCAAGGGTTCTGTCTGCACTGGGGAAAATGAAGTGGAAGTAGCCCCTGAAGAGGTAGAAGGAGCCCCTGGTGCTTCTGGGTGTGGGAAGAGAGGAGAAGACAGCCGTGCGCTGGAGCAGCGGATACAGAGGCACAACATACTGGGGTCTTGGCAGCAGGGAGTATTGACTCCTGGAGCTCGATCTCTGGCACGGGTATACAGAACCCGCTGGTTGCTGTCGTTTGACGGGGGAGGCAGTGGTGGAGGGGGAGGGGGTGGAGGAGATGGAGTGGCAGAATCCTGCACAGGTGGCTGCTCTCCTGCCTGAGTACCTGAGGATCGGGAGGAGAGCATGTGCAGGAAATTGTGAAGCAGAGGAGTCCTGCGCACTGGTTGAGTCTGCAGCAGGGAACGCTGGCGATATATGGGAATTTCTGTGCTGTCGAGGGGAATCTCCGATTCTTCATCGCTCTGAAGAGAGATTACCAAAAAATGTATTAAAAACCTGTCTTATTACCTTGCTATAAACACAGTGTGTGATGTCTGTTCAAAACTTTTTGATATGCTATTTGTGACCACCTATTCTTTTTACAAGCAAGTGCAGTTGGCTACAAACCTTGTGCACAAACCCATGTATTCCTCGATCAAATAACTTTTTTCATGAATTTATATATTTCCTTTCAAGTATAAATTAAAGGAATTGTACAGCATAAAAATAAAAACTGGGTAAATAGATAGGCTGTGCAAAATAAAAAAATGTTTCTCATATAGTTAGTTAGGCAAAATTGTAATGTATAAAGGCTGGAGTGACTGGATGTCTAACATAATAGCCACAACACAACTTTCTATTTTTCAGCTTTCTTGGTTTCCACTGATTGGTTACCATGCTAAGGATCAATTGCAAACTCACTGAACAATTATGTCCCATGTGGCCCCCCTTCAAGCCGCTGACTAACTCAAGAGTTTTAGAGCTGAAACGCAGAAAAATGGGTTCTGTTTGACATCTAGTCACTCCAGCCTTTATACTATTGAAAAATGTGTTATTTTGTACAGTCTATTTACCCAGTTTTTATTTTTACACTGAACTGTTCATTTACATCTAAAAAGAATAAAATAATGTATTGTATTAGGGGCTGAAAGCTACCCCCAGGCCATGTCGGCACTGGGGACTGGGTGTGCATGAAATTTTAACTGCCCAGTCACCAGTGCAAATTCATTCAGTTTGAGAACTGGGAGTAAGGGAATTGGTGTTGGCTAGAGGAGCATCACTACAAAATCCACCCAAATGGTCAATTTTGTTGTGCACTGACAATGCCAACACAAATTCCAAATAGGATGTGCTTCATCTTATCTCCAAGAGTAATTGGGATACTCAGAAAGCTTACCTGCTGGTTAGAGGGGTTTACAATAGCAGTAAGAAGATAATGCCCAAGGGGGTCAAATCGTACCAATCTGTGAGGGAAAAAGAGAACACATGTAGCTTCCTTTAAAAAAAAGTGCATGGCATAGAGAAACAATTTAAAGCATTAAAGAATTAGAGAAAACACCCTAGTGACCCACAGAGTGTATACCACTACCACTGGAGAGAGTGCAGAGACGTGCTGGTTAGAGGGATGGAAGACTTAAATTATGGAGGGTAGACGGTCAAGGTTGGGGTTTGTTTTCTCTGGAAAAAAGGCGCTTGCGGGGGGACATGATTACACTTTCATTTGAAGTAACGTAGGTGGTTCTTTACAGCGAGGACAGTGAGGTTGTGGAATGCACTGCCGGGTGATGTTGTGATGCTGATTCAGTTAATGCCTTTAAGAATGGCTTGGATGATTTCTTGGACAGACATAATATCAAAGGCTATTGTGATACTAAGCTCTATAGTTAGTATAGGTATGGGTATATAGAAATCATGTGAAAGTAGGGAGGGGTGTATGTATGTATGTACAAAATGTCAATTTTTTCTTCCGCTAAACTTTTATCTTTCTTTTGTGTAGAAAAATAAAGAGGTGCTCAAATGTTAGCTCTGCTGCAATTAAAGAGCTTTTATCACATATCCACAAAAATAGTAACAAATGGCACACTCACTTCAATGCTTCTGCTTCAATTCAAATCGTGTTCTTTTTATTTCGGTGAGATCAATAAGCAAACGTTTCGGGGTCAAGCCCCTTCATCAAGTGCTACTTACAAACAGTGTGATTGAAAACATTTATAGGGTAAGGTCTTGTATGACCACACTCCGTGATTAAATAACATTGGTTACACCTTTGATGTCCATTAACATTGTGCTTGTGTATTCTGTTACATTTTCCACCATCAAAAGGATACAAAGTGCCTCTGCAATAAATAAATCCATAAATAGTGTAAAAAACTTCATACCGCAATCCTTCTTGTAGTGTACATTATATCGATATTTCTCTAGACTGTGGGATAAAATTTATAATATAAAATAAAACTTTCATATTATAAAAACATAAATTGTAACTAAGAATACGTGATTTTATGTTTTTATAATATGAAAGTTTTATTTTATATTATAAATTTTATCCCACAGTCTAGAGAAATATCGATATAATGTACACTACAAGAAGGATTGCGGTATGAAGTTTTTTACACTATTTATGGATTTATTTATTGCAGAGGCACTTTGTATCCTTTTGATGGTGGAAAATGTAACAAAGAATACACAAGCACAATGTTAATGGACATCAAAGGTGTAACCAATGTTATTTAATCACGAAGGGGTGTGGTCATACAAGACCTTACCCTATAAATGTTTTCAATCACACTGTTTGTAAGTAGCACTTGATGAAGGGGCTTGACCCCGAAACGTCTGCTTATTGATCTCACCGAAATAAAAAGAACACGATTTGAATTGAAGCAGAAGCATTGAAGTGAGTGTGCCATTTGTTACTATTTTTGTGGATATGTGTATGTATGTATGCTGGATTTTCATTTGGAGGGGTTGGACTTGATGGACTTTGTCTTTTTTCAACCCAATTCAACTATGTAACTATCTATAGCAGAAGGGCTTACAAGCACATTAAAGGAACAGTTCATGTAAAAATAAAAACTGGGTAAATAGATAGGCTGTGCAAAATAAAAACATTTTCTAATATAGTTAGTTAGCCGAAAATGTAATCTATAAAAGCTGGAGTGACTGGATGTCTAATATAACAAGAAAATAATAAGAAATGTGAAGACTGCACACTCAAAATATATATTTGGAACGCATCTTAAATTCCTCTGAGTTTACTTAAGCTCGTCACTATACATCAGCCGCTGGATGTATGGTAACGGAACTTCCGCATCCTGGAGCGCATATGCGTTCCAAATGCTTCTGACTTCCGGGGTTCTCTTGTCTGCACATGAGAGCAGGATGTGACGTCAGACGCCAAATGAAGGACACGCAAAGGGATCACGGTACTGACATTGAAAGGTATATAATCGTGTGAATTGGTGGATTCTGCATGTTTATTTATTTGTTTTTTATTTTTTTATCCCCTGATGAAGACCTTTAGGGTCGAAACGCGTAGTGCCTATGCTTTGGGGCCATTTTTGTAACTTTGTTTTTTGATGGAATAAATTACTTTTTTTCATATACTTTGAGTCTGCAGTCTTCATATTTATTATTTTCCCGACATCTTGGTGACTCTCTTGGGAGTCCCGTAAGTATTGCACCTCGCATTTATGTTTTGGGTGTGTGCCTTCTAATTTTCTTTTTCTGTGGTCTAATATAATAGTAAAGAACACTACTTCCTTTGCAGCTCTCTAACTCAGAGTTGGTCAGCGACTATAGGGGGGCCACATGGGACATAACTGTTCAGTTAGTTTGCAATTGATCCTCAGCATTCAGCTCAGATTCAAAAGCAACAGTTATGTCCCATGTGCCCCCCTCAAGTCACTGATTGGTTACTGCCTGGTAACCAATCAGTGGAAACCAAGAGAGCTGCAAAGCAGGAAGTAGTGTTCTGGCTATTATGTTAGACATCCAGTCACTCCAGCCTTTATACATTACATTTTTGGACTATATTGAAAACATTTTTTATTTTGTAACAGCCTAAATTATTTACCTAGTGTTTATTTTAATACTGAAACATAATAATACATCAGCAGATATCATTATGGAATGTGAGAAGGGAGTAAACCTCCTGTAATGGGGCCAAAATCGAAGTGATGTACCTTTAATGTATTGTAGTAGGAGAAATATCAGTTATTTACCTCTAATGGCTTGCTGGAGAGATAATCAATGCAAACCCTCCAGACAATAGAATCTATTCATCAGGCAGTGTTTATGTTACCTATTTAGTTAGCTATTAATAGGCAACCTCTTTAATTCCTCATTATTTTCCAATTACCTTTTAGGATGAATGGAGTACAAGAGAGAGCCACTCAGCATTTCCCCGTGCACGCACTAAATCATGACTGTATCTAGCCTTTCGGTGGACAACTGAACCCTTGCAGAGAAGGTCTGAGTGATGGCATCTCGTCCGGCAGTTGGAATAAACCCGTGGCATCTCAGATGACAGCTAATGCATATCCATTTTATAAACTTAGTGAATAAGTAAGTCTTGGAGCTGCAAGTTGTATCCCACATGCTGAAGGGATGCTCCAGAGGAACACTTAATGAAGAACAATTCTTAGCCAACATTGCCCCTAGTAATTTGGAGGCATTGGCTCAAGAAACAACTTACCAACTCAAAACGTTGCAATATTTTCATGGGAACACATTGAGCTCTACTGAAATCGAGAATGCATAAAAATGCTGTGGGGCAAATTAACAGATCAGGTCTGTGAGACAGGGTCAGTTTGCACATGTATGGGTGTCTGGAGCAGGCCCGGACTGACAATCTGTGGGTTCTGGCAAATGCCAGAGGGGCTGCTGTAAGATGCCATAGAAAGTCATTATTTAGTGGGCTGGTGGGGGGCTGTTTGGGCTAGGGATGTACCGAATCCAGGATTCGGGCTTTTTCAGCAGGATTCGGATTCGGCCGAATCCTTCTGCCAGGCTGAAGCGAATCCTAATTTGCATATGAAAATTAGGGACGGGGATGGAAATCCCGTGACTTTGTCACAAAACAAGGAAGTAAAAAATGTTTTCCCCTTCCCACCCATCACCCACCCACCACATGCAAATTAGGATTCGGTTCGGTATTCGGTAGTTTGGGCCTCTGTGTGGCCTGTTTGGGCCTCTGGGTACCTGATATGCCAGGGCCTATTTTGATTCTCAATCCAGACCTGGTCTGGAGTGTGGGGGTTAACCATTAGACCTGGAGTATGAAGGAACACAGTCAACAATTTGTGATGGTTGGGTCAGATTTAAAATTTTTGAAATTTACTAGGTTGGTTGATTTATATATTAGCAGGGGTGCATTCTGCTAGATGAAGGTATAGACAGGGTCAGACTAGCATATTAGAGTATCCCCTGGTAAAGCCAGGTCTCTGTGGGCCCAAGCCAGGGACTAAAGGTATGGGACCCATAATCCGGAAACCCGCTATCCAGAAAGCTCCAAATTACTAAAAGGCCATCTCCCATTGGCTACATTTTATATAAATAATCCACATTTTTAAAAATGATTTCCTTTTTCTCTGTAATAATAAAACAGTAGCTCGTACTGCCTATTGGGTTTATTTAATGTTTACATGATTATCTAGTGGACAAGGTATGGACATCCAAATTACGGAAAGATCCATTATCCGGGAAAACCACGGTCCCGAGCATTCTGGATAACAGGCCCCATACCTGTCCATGGTATAGTCAATGTTGAAACGGTGTCTCTGGTAAAGAGAAGATACATTTCCTGCATTTGTACTGATGCTGGCGTGCATTGATATGTGTTCCACCCTACAGCTGTAAGGTATACCGTGTGTCTACCAACATGTGGCAAAATGCCCAAGAACTTAAATCTGAACATTTATGAGTTCATACCAGTTCATGCTACAACTGCAGCTCCTACATGATATTGAATGGCAGACATGAAAGTTGCCTGGCAGCTGGCAATCCTGCTTGAACTAAAGCCCATGGAACTTAGATGAAACTTCATGGTTAGAACAGTATTTTTTTCTTCCCCATTAACATCTATGTTTTCAGAAGGACCAATCCCTGGAGATAAATGTGCATCAGACCACAGAGCACAGTAATTAAAGGGACCATGAGAAACCTCAGATCAGAAGTAAGACAGAATTCAATAGGCAGTAGGTCCCTATAAATGGTGTGTCTGTGCAATAGAAAAAGTAAAAACACTCAATATAAAACAGACTGGTAACATCACACATCGTATAGATGGATGACAAGAAGTTGGGGCTTGTGATAAATTGCAGACTATAACTTTTATGTTTATCTCAATCTTCTAACTAAGAGGCTGGCAAAACTCCCAGGCGAGACAACAGCAACTTTAAAGAAGCCAAAACGGGATTTGTATTGTTCCTTAAGGACCAATAACATTAATTTTTTTTATTAAAAAATTCATTAGCGTAGAACGAAAAAAACCCAGACATATTAAACTTTTAAAGTCTTTATTAAGAAATAACGTACGGAAACTCCAGTTGTGCTCCTCTTCAGAAAAGGCAATCGGGAGATCCATTATGCGGCGCTCGATTTCTCCTCCATGCTTTCCTTTTAGGAGATAGTCAGGAAGGAGAAATCGAGCGCCGCATGATGGATCGTCACCGTGTCGCCTTTTCTGAAGCGGAGCGCAGCAGTGTCGTAAAGTTATTTCTTAATAAAGACTTAGTGATTTAAAAGTTTAATATGTATTTGTGGGTTTTTTTCGTTCTACACAAACAAATTTTTAAATAAAAAATAAAAAAAATTGATGTTACTGATCCTTTAATTCAAGGATAAACTAGTTTCTATTTAGTCGTGAGTCTAGTTTTTCCCTTAGACCAAAGTGAATTGCATTAAAGGGGTTGTTCACCTTTGACATGGACTTTTAGTAAAAACGTAGAAAGTGATATTCTGAGACAATTTTGCAATTGATTTTCATTTATTATTATTTGTGGTTTTGGAGCTATTTTGCCACCCGGCTGGTATTTTAACGGCCTAGGCTCTGCCATTGACTTGTAAATCAACTTTTGCGTTGTGGCTCTGCCCCTTTTTGTGTCGCAGCTCCGCCCCTTTAGTTCCCTCCCCCACGCTGGCCGGTAAAACTTTTTTACAAAGGTGGCAACCCTACTCACAACTTGAATGCAAGGTTATTTAAGAAAAAACATCTAACGTCGAATATTCGATTGAATAGTCCCAACCCGAAAATTCTTATCGAATTAGAATCGAGTTTTCCCTCTGAAAAAAACTCAAATGTCAGGAAGGCAATTAACATATTCAAATGGTTCAACAGACCTCTGCCATTGACTTGTAAATGAACTCAGCAGGATTTAGGCAGCAAATATTAGAATTAGAACTGTTTCCACGGTCAAGATTTGATAAATCTCACATTCAAATTTACATTCGAATTGAGGGATTAAAATTCGATCGTGTGAATTTTTTTCCCCGAAAATTCAAATTTACTATTTGAACCTTAATAGATATGTCCCAAAATGTGTAGCCTCACAGAGAATTTGGTTTTAGATGGGGTCAGTGACCCCTATTTGAAAGCTGGAAATAAATAAATAAATAATGAAGACCAGCTGAAAAGTTGTTTAGAATTGGCCATTCTATAACATACTAAAAATTAACTTAAAGGTAAACTTAAAGGTAACTTAAAGGGGTGGTTAATTGTTAATATGTCATAAAATGGCTAATTCTAAGCAAATTTCCAATTAAATTTTAAGTTTTTTTTTTTAGTTTCTGAATTATTTGCCTTCTACTTCTGACCCTTTCTAGTTTTCAAATGGGGGTCACTGAAAAAACAAATGCTCTGTAGGTCTACAAGTTAATTGTATTATGTTATAAAATGGCTAATTTTCAATTGTTTTTTATCATTTATTTTGTATAGTTTTTAATTATTTGCCTTTTACTTCTGGCTCCTTTCAGCTGTCAAATGAGGGTCACTGACCCCACCTAAAAAACGAATGCTCTGTAAGGCTACAAATTTATTGTTATGGATACTTTTTAGTACTCTATTCTATTTCTATTCGGGCCCTTTCCAGTCTTATATTCAAATCAGTGCATGGTTGCTAGGGTAATTTGGACTCTAGCAACCAGATGTCTGAAAGTGCAAACTGGAGAGCTGCTAATTAAAAAGTTAAATAATTCAAAAACCACAAATAATAAAAAAATGAAAATCAATTGCAAATTGTCTCAAAATATCCCTCTCTACATCATACTAAAAGTTAATTTAAAAGTGAACCCCTTTAATGAATAAAAATCAATAGGATACTAGCAGAAGCAGAATAAAAAGTATATGGCATATTTTAGATAGAGAACAATCTATAAATCCATGGCAGAAGGCACATGTACATTCCTATCTACCATTTGCAGCCTCTAAAAAAAAAAAAAAAAAGTTCCTCACCGTACACGTTCCATTTCACTGGCCGTTTTCACCGCAGCAAAAGGTTCTCGACGGCTCCAGTCCCAGAAGTGAATCTCGCTGGCGGTGGCGATAAGCAGCAGCTGTACTGTGGGGTGGAAAGCCAGGGAGGCAATTGCGTTGTTACTGTCCGTGAACCAGCTTTCACTTCCGCCCTGAAACATGTAAAAATAAAATTAGGGACATATGCTGGAAAAGAGACAAAAATGCAAGGGGAGAATTCTGTAAAGGGAATTCATTACATGTGAGCCGAGCATTAGACAGGCACATAAAGCCAAGATATCATTGCATTTTAATGTTTTTTGGCATAGGGTTGCAGTGTCTCTTTCCAAGACAAGCAACCCTGTGCCTGTTCTGTTACAGCTCCACATTCAACTCTCAAACACAGTTTGGGCTCCTTCTTTGACTACGACTCTCCATTGTTCAGGGTGCAGCACATCAGGTACCACAGGGCAGAGCACTGCACATCCACTATACCCAGAGTGCGGAGAACACAATAATCTACATGAGGCTGGAAACGGAAGGGCTGTAACTTAAATGGTAAGGGTATAAGAGCTGCAGGAAGAGTCGGAGTAGATCTTCACCATAAAACTTTACCACAGCTTTACTTGCTCTTTAAAGGGGAACTATTGTGAAAATGAAAATTTAACATAAGCTTCATCACACTGAAATAAGAAACTTTCTAAATATAACCAATTAAATATTCTGCATTGTTTCTGAAATATTGTTGTTTATCTTCACTATTCCTCTCTCCGCATCTGTTTCTCTTCATTCTATCTTCTTGCAGCAGTTGGGTGTCAGATAGTCATTGACAGTTTCATCCACTATATCTTATAGGTAGGGGGCTTCCTTTCCTAGCAGATGTATTAGAGCTCACTCAAATAACTGAGTGAACAACAGTACAAACAAAATCTAACAAAAGAACTGCCTTTTCCACATATTCTGCATGTAGAGAGACAATATGCCTGGTGATTTTAATAGAGTGAGCTCTAATACATCTTCTAGGCAAATACAATTTATTGGATCTGTCAATGAATATCTTATATTTCATTTTCGCAGTAGTTCCCCTTTAAGCAAGATGGATGCTCATTTAAAAAACATTGTCTTGATTTGATCACCTAAATCTGGGTTGTCCATCTGGTGGTGCACCTGCTCTGGCCAACAGTCATGTTTCATTGCCAATTGGTACATGACTGTTTCTAAGGATTTATAGAAAGACAAACAAACAAGGGAACTGTGAAGACCTTGGAGAAGCAGCAGGAGATTTCTTTCTCCAAACTCCAGTTTGGACCAGCATAAATTTGCTTTGGATGCTGTGCCTACCATCTGCAGCCTTGACCACAATACCATATGAAAGGCTATTAAAATGATATAGAACAGATTAACAGATGGACCAGGGTTATAGAAGCCTTGGCCATAAGTTCTGCAACTAATCTGCTATCACCTCCAACAGTAAGGAGTGCTTCATGCTGGAAGAGACTGGTTCTTCCAGGTCAGATAACCATATAGTTATAAACACTCTAAACACTGAAGTTACTCCACCAATGGACTACTTGCTGATCCTGATGCCATATATGTGGGGGGGGGTTTCTTCAAATGAAATTTACATTTTTTTAAGATCTCTAAAAACTGTAGCACTTACTTTGGGCAGGATTATCCCACTACTTCGAAATACCCCTTGAGGAAGATATTCGCACTTCTTCCCTTCTCTTTTCAATCTATAAGACTATGATAACCTTGAGATATTGGTGCAGTGAAGAGCATATGAATATTTTCTAGATAGATGGGAAAAGCTTAATTGCTGTTAAAGTCTAAGGCATCTAAGCTGTCAATGATAAGATATTTCTCATCAACAAAAAAGAAGGATCTCACAACTTCAAGGGTCAAAAATGGAATGAACACTCCATTATACTGCTCCCCGAAGAAGATATACTGAGAGTGTCAATTAGACTCCACTCTTTACATGGGTCTGTTCCTTGAGAGACGGCTCAGTTGACCAGTGCCTTAAAAGTGTAGCTCAAGGTTTCTGTTGTGTCTCTTCTGTCTTCTCAACAGAATGGGAAAATAGTTCAAGTGTCTGGAATTTGAACGTGTAAAAGGAACAGACTCAAAGAGTGCACCAGGTACTTACATGTAAGTCCCAAATTCGAACCTCGCCATCTAGGCACCCTGATGCAATGAGCCCTGGGATGGTGGGATGGAAAGTCACACACCATGGAGTGCGCCGATGGCCCACAAGAGAATGGATACAGCGCCCAGTCTTAACCTCTGTGATGTAAATATTGTGATTTACATGGGTGGAGGCCAGCAGAGTCCTGAAGAAGAGGAGATGGTATTACACAGGTTAGGAAACGCAGGCTTGTACAATGAGCAATGTATCCTAAAACTAAAAGGTAAATAAGACAATTTCATGCAGTTACAATGTAAAAGGCTCTACAGTGTCCCCTTTGCCCATCGTTAGAGCCACTTATGAGAAAAGAGAGGACACCATGTGCACAGGGTTGGTCGAGAACTAAGCAGAGACCTCACAAGCACTGACTGCACAGTCAACAGCAATGAGCCATTTGTTGTGGTTCTCCTCCAATGCCTCCCCCAGCACCTAAAACTGCGCCTGAATTAGATAACTGAACTTTTCCTTTAAATCCTATAATAATATGTTCTCTGGACAGTTCATAGGCACGACATAACGCATTCTATCATGGGCCCCCAAGCATCTAAACATGCCTTTTGGCCAGTGTCCATGGGAAAATATTTATGTACATTTGTTCATTACCATTTACATAAGGAATATCCAACCTGCGGCACTGTAGCACCCCAGCTGTGGTTAAAATGCAGCTAGCAGCACCCCTCTACAGGCATCATGGATATATCATGCTGCATTTGATATATATTTCACTTCTTATGTTAGCATTAATGGCCTGTATTGCATTGCCCTGGGAATCCTTTTCTAGCCAGTTCTGCATGTTTATCCCTCACTGGCAGGCCCGGACTCGCAATCTGTGGGTTCTGGCAAATGCCAGAGGGGCTGCTGTAAGTTGCCATAGACAGGCTGGTGGGATCTGTGTGGGCTGCTGTGTGGCCTGTCTGGGCCTCTGTGTACAAGAAATGCCAGGGCCAGTCGAGGAGTGCTCACTGATCACCATTTATTGCCAGTCAGTTACAAATATGAAAAATTACTTAATGCCAATTATATTTCATATTCATCTCATTAACCACAGCTATATGCCTTTAATTCCTTGGCCAATAAGTACTGCTGTGAAACTTTGGCCAAGGCATGCTTGTTGTTTCCACATGACAGCAAAGCAAAATGCTGGGGCATGTAATGTCTGTGTATAAACTCTGAGTCAAGCCCTTAAGCAGATACAGAGTGAAAGCTGCTCTTGTTAGGCCCTAATCATTATGCTCAGCGTGCACTTTCTTGGCAGATCCCAAGTAAGAGGGGAGATGATCTTGATAGTGCTCTGCCAGTTGGCAAAGCAGCTGCATGCGATCATGTGTGCCAGTAGGCACAGGGGGAGGAACGTACCTGTCTGGGCTGAAAGCCAGTAGGAATGTAGAACGCGGGCTGTCAGGAAGCTCCACCTTCTGCAAGACAAACAAGACATGGCAAGGTCACGGGTTTAGAAATAAACAAGGCAGAAACACAAATAATACCCTCATGCACCAGTGAATTGACAAGAGCCCTCTGGAGAGACTTTTCCCATCAGAGCTACTTTATACCTGCTGACAAACTGCAAAGGAATGGGCACAAGTACTATTTGATTTTAACTAGGTGTGTGTGCGTTACATATTGGTGCGTGCCTGACATTACATACAGGGGTATAATTACAAGGAGATGGCATAGTAGATCTAAAGCTGGGCATACACGGATCGATCCAAGCCAAACAAGCAGATTGCTGTGGGCACAATTGGGCTGATCACATTCTATCATAACAGGGGCCTAATGGGACCTGTTGGAAGAGGACAGAATCAACATGCAGACAGGGCTCTTGCCTGATGAGATTCCAGGCAGATTTTCCAGACACAGGTCAGCCGAGCTATTGGAAAGGCCCCATACATGATGAGTACCTGAATAATAGAATTTTCTTTATCTAGAGTAGCAATGGAATACATGCTACACCTTAATTCCTTAGAAATAATAAGATAAACTCACATCTGAGACTTCTGTTCAAAATCATAGGCTTTTTTGGCTTTAGTTACACCCGCCACCCTCTAATTCCACTAGTGTGCCTATAAGGCATTCTGTTTTTAAAGGAGACCTAAACCCTAAAAATGAATATGGCTAAAAATGCCATATTTTATACACTGAAGTTGAACTTATTGCACCAGCCTACAGTTTCAGCTTCTCAATAGCAGGACTTCAAACTTGTCACAGGGGGTCACCATCTTGGAAAGTGGAAAGCTTAGGGGTCGTCACTAATTATCCAGCAGAAAATGAGGTTGGTCTGTAATATAAGCTGATGCTACAGGGCTGATTATTAAATCCTATCAAATCGTCTCTTCTTCAAGCCACTAATCTTACTGCTGGCTAGAATCTAATCGACGGCAGGATGGTACTCTGAGTCCTTCGTTTTCCAGTTTCCAGAGCTTATCTGTTGTGTAACCTGAGCCGTTTCTCCTTTGAATGGCTGCCCCATTGCTACACAGCAGCTTATTTATATAAACTAGAGTAGTGTTTCTGAAGCAAACATAGTAGTTTTACTAGTGCAAGCCAACATTACATTATATTTGTATTACTCACCTTGCCCTCCCATTTCATAAACCGAGTCTTATCCTCCACCAGGCATTGCAGAAGACGTTGGGCTCCCTGAGCTTGCAACCCTCTCTCCCGTCCAGCCAGGATCCGGACTGCATTCTTCTCAGGCACTACCCTCATGTCACCACCAGTGCCGTCACAGCCAGTTCTTGGAACTAGATGCAGGAGCTGACATCCAGGAGCAGGCAGACTTCATGGAATCCTAGTGTACGGGAAAGGAATACACAGCATGATAAGCAAGAAATATTTCCTGCATATTGTTCTTATCTCCTTGACAGACAACCCAAATTACCCCACATCTATACAAATGGTGTAGTTAAACCAATAAGAGTACAGTATAATCTATTTAAATGGTGCATGCAGTGACCTGAATACATCTCTGGTTCACTTGTTGGTGCATAGCTGTGTCCTTTAAAGAGGATCTCTCATTTACTGCTACAGCTCAGCCTGTTTTGGGCATTACCCGGCGCATAGCTGAGTTCTGTAGATGAAATGGCACTCGGTGGGGACGGAGCCAACCTTTCATTTAGCTGTGTAGGGAGGCAACTGTCGCCTCAAAACAGGCTGAAAAACCAAGTATCTTTTTGCCCCATGCCAATAACGAGGTTGTTCACCTTACAAATACTTTTTCAGTTTAGTTGTGCTGAGCGGTTTTAGATTGTTCTCCAGAAATAAAGATTTTTTTCAATAACTTTCCGTTTCTTTATTTTTTACGTCTTTCCAAAATCTAAGTTTAAAGGGGAACTCCACACAAACATAATTTGAGCTTTTTGAAAAGTAACTATAATTTCAAGCAACTTTGCAATATACATCAATTAAAAAATATGCAGACTTGTCATGATTTTTAATGGTTTGGAACAGTCCCCCCGATCTCCTGCTGATCTCTCCGACTACTTTGCTGATCTGACTGACTACTGTTACTTTGTATCAGTAGCCATCTGTACTCAGCCTGCATCCTCCAAACCCCACAATTCCCTGCACATGTGATTTCAATAAGAACCAGAACATTACTGTGCAATGCATTGTGGGTTATGTAGTTATTGCATGCTGTGGGTTGTGTAGTTATTGCAGCTCAGTGATCCAGAAGCATCTGAAATATTACAATTTACTACATTTAGTTGATACAATTATTTGATACATTCTACATATCTGTAGAATATTAGCAACTATTGTATCAATTCGAACAGCTGCCTTTAATGAAACTCAGCAATAAAGATAAGAAATGTATCAACTAAACGTATCAATTTAGAACAGTTTACAGGGTCGGCGACCACCAGAGCTGCTTAAGAAAGGTGAAAAATGACACTTTACACTTCAATATTAGAAAAACAGTCACACATAGAAAATAGAAAGTAATTGGAAAAAATGTCGGAAGGTGAACAACCCCTTTAAAAACCCTCAGCTAAGCTTTGCCCCTTTTAATTTATTTATTAGCTTCACAGCAATGAACGGATTGTAGAGAAGATGCAGAAATGCTTTCCTCTCTCGCACTTCAAGGATTTGCAAGTCACATTTGCTACACCGGCAACTGGCTCATTCACACTGCCACTATCGCACTGAACTGGACAGAGTGTTGAAAAGTCACAGAAGTCACAAAAGTCCATGAACCTTCAGGCACACTTACTCCCTTAAAACTTGGAATATATAAAAATGTCATAGATTGACGCCTTACAAATCCCAATCAAACTAGAGCCTTTTTCAGCAGGATTCGGCCAAACCAAATTCTAACAATCATTGACTTTAGACCACATGACAACGATTTCTTCTCACATGCTCTGGGATTTCACCATTTTGCTTGTGCAATTTAGGGTTTGGCTTTGGAGTTCTGCATTCTTCCTCTCAGTAGTTCTGAACGTTAGAGACAAGTGTTTGAAGACTTTGGATTAGATTCAGCCGAGCACTTTGGATTCCCAAACTGAACGCTGGATTCAGTGCATCTCTTCTAACTAGAGAGCCAGATATATATTAGGATGAGCAGCAATGTTTTGCTTTCCAAACA